>NW_026623523.1:318255-343660 GCF_030028575.1 Malurus melanocephalus
CATTAAAACACCACTCAACCATTAAAACATCACTCCAGCTCAAACTATTGCAGTGTTGTTTGGGTTTTCTAGGGTGTTTTTCTGTGGCCCTCTCATAAAGATCCCGATCTCMAATCTCAGAGTTGTTCTTGGATCGCACATGCCACGTCCAAGGGCAGTGCATCCACTGACCTCTCCATAAGTCAGAGGAGATTCACATGTCTGGACCACAAGGACTCTGTGTACAGCCCATATAGGGGGTGGATATTCAGGATCTGACCCAAAAAAGCAAAGGTCAGTGGGCAATTTTTTCAGTTTTTTCTTCCATGGCTGATTCAGACCTGTGCAGAGACTGGAAAACGCATCAAAGAATACCACCTCAGGGTGAGGAAAAAAAACCCAAAACACCAAAACACCACAACAACAGCAAAGACAAGAAAACAAAACCCCCAAACCAAAAGCAGTTAACCTATTTTTTGCCAAAATATAAGATTAAACATACCTGAAATGGTATGTTCCATGGCTCTCTTCCCAAAGATGGAGACAACCAGAGAATCTCAGTAATTTAGGTGACACATCAGCAACCAGAACTTAAGAAATGCACAGTTGATAAAGCAACATCCTTCCAAGGCGTATTAGATTACACATTAAAACATTTCTCCCGCAGCAAAAATAAAACAAGGGCATTGATTTTAACCTTTAAGCCGGATCTCAAGTTCATCACCCGTCACTGCAATCCTCAAATCTTTCTGGCTTTTTTTGCACATCTGGGTGTGTGTCCTGATTTAGACTCACTGATTGCCCATCCTGCCACTAATGCCTTTCCATATTTGTTCTTAAACACCTGAGAATAACCAATGTATGGACATTACTCACACCTTTCCATGAAGCTCAGCATCACTGCGCCCTGGTATCCCCCTCAAGCATTTCGGGATGGGTTCTGAACTTTTTGAGGAACTGCATCTACTGTTCAGCTGATGTGCAAATTTCAGCGGGTGGGAAAAGACCCGAGGCCTGCTTTGGGTCTACTCAAAATCGCTTCAGATTAAAAGGTGGGTTAAAAACAAAGCACAAGGATTTCTGCTCCACTGCTATCTCTCTTTAAAGATCTCAARTTTCCATAATGACATTAAAATCATGATGAGAACACTGCTGTAAGTTTTCAGGGGGAAAAAAAATATTTTATTACACCAAAAAAGACAGCTGTGAAAACTGTTTTGCTTTTTCCAAGAGAAATTATGTATGTTATGATGCTCTGAGGAACCTACTAAAAGCTTGCCAGTATCACTTTAATGCAACCTAGTAAGCGGGGAGAAATATTCCATCTTAATTTAAAACACATCCAAAAGAAGGAATGCTCTTGAAAATGAGATGTTAAAAATCCCAAAAATTAGGCATCATCACCTAGGAAAAAAAGAGACATTTCATGATACCCTCTGGAAGAACCTGAGCAGCCTCAAGCTGCATGCACTTACCTCCAAATGCTTTCAGAAATCTATAAATATATGCTCATATACACTATTTACTTGGCCAACTGATCAACCTCCTAAATCCTRTGGTCTTTAACCAAAGAAAAATATCTAGAAGGGTGACCTCCGCATGAAAGCATCAGAGAAAAAAAGCCTGAGGATGTGTTTCTCTGTGTGAAGGAGAATCTGAGCAATTTCCTCCAATCCTCATTTCCTGATAGCATGAAGACAGCGAGAAGACCCATCACAATGTTGTGCATTGGAAAAAAAAAATTAAAAAAAGAAAAGAAAAGAAAAGAAAAATCTGAAGGAAAAACCTTAAGGGGAATAAAAGAATCACGATTAAGCCAGCTCCTGCCCAGCAAAGCTTCGAAACATGGAGAGGCATCCACAATGTTAGGAGCACTTCCCATCTCAGCTTTGTCTCCTCTCTCTCTCTCTCTCTCTCTCTCTCTCTCTCTCTCTCTCTCTCTCTCTCTCTCCTCCATTTTCTGGTGGAGCTAGAGAACATGACATGGCTTACCTGACTCAGATCACAGCTCTCTGCCAAGCTAGTCACTTCCTCCTAGACATGCAAGCAGCTTCATGAGACAAACAGACCCCCACAGACGCGCACACAAAAGCAGTGGCAGAAAGCACTCAAAACTTGGAGGTCTCTCCCCTTCCAGGCACCAGAAAAACAAATGAAACTTTTCCCTTTTCTCCCCCAAAAGAGGGAGGTGGAGGGGAGGGGGGTGGAAATCCTATCAGATCACAACTACATGAAGCTCCAGGAGGATCTCTGTGTGTGTGTGGAGAATAGAAACCACAATGCTGAGAGGAGCCGGGGGGCACGGGGGGGGAAGGAGAAGGTTACTCCAGAAGACATAAAGAGCCTGTGGACCGTGCCTGTGCATGTGTGCGAGAGCGAGGAGAAGCTTTGTGTTGTGGAGCCTGGACTGGAACCAAAGCAGACAGCTTGCAAATGGAGGACAGGGAGATAAAGAAAGGGAAAGAGGGGGAGAGATAGGGAGAAACCTGCTCCGGGTGGGCTGAGGAAGGGACAGGGGAGAAAGCGCCTTCTCCCTTGCCTGGTTTAAAGGTAGGGACATCGGGGAACTGAGCAAGTAGAAGTGGGCTCCTTCCCCTTCCTTTCTTCCCTTCTCACTCTCCTTTCTCTCAAAGGAGAGCACAAGCGTGTGTAATGGCTCCTGCTCTCCAGCTGAACGCTGTCCTCCTCCAAGCCACCTCCTGCGGGYACCACGAGCCCCCCAGCCCCGACGCCGCCAGGGACCCCCGCATCCCAACTCCAGGAGAGCCGCGGTGGGGGCACCACCGCCGGGGTGAGGGACCAGCCGCGCCAGCGGCGAGGAGGGCAGCGAGAGGGGACGAGGAGAAAGAGGAGGAGGGGGAGAGACACTGGGAGAGAGAGAGGAAGAAAGCAAGAAAGAAAGAAAGAAAGAGAAGAGAGCGAGAAAGAGAAGAAAGGAAGGAAGAAAGAGGTCACCCGATTGCCTGGGTCGTGCCAGCACGGAGCTTTTCTCTCCTCCGTGTGTCTCCCGTCTCTGATCCAAGTCCACACGCACAGCACCATCCAGACCTCGCACACACACACATATCCTCTCAGGCACCCCCCACCCCGAAAGCTCGGCTGGTATCTCACTTATCTCCCCCTTTTTCCCCCCCCCCCACCCCCCCCCCGTAATGCAACAACAAAAAATTAATTAACCGCCTTCCTCCTCCTCCCACCACCACCACCACCACCACCAGCACCTCCTCCTCTTCTCCTCCTCCATGCAAGAGACTTCTCTCAAACAAAACACCCCGTTCTCGCTCCCCTCTCTTCTCTCTTTTTTTTTTTCTTCCTTTCTTTCTTCCTCCTTCCTCCGCTGACCGAATGAATGGATTTCAGAGGAAGGTGGTGGAAAGAAAGACAGACATAAAAGACCAAACAAAATAACACACGCGCGGACACACGCACACGCACACACACACAGACACACACACACATACACAAACGAGAGATGATCTCTCCAATGCCAAACCAGAGATGGGTTTTAATTGCGAGAACTTACAGGAGCGTCCCGGCACCGCTGCTCTTGCTGCTGCCTCCTCTYCTCTCCTCTTCCTCTCTGCCTGGCTCTTCTTGTTATTGTTGTGGAAGTTGTTTTGTGAGTCTCATGTGCTCCTTGCCAGGTCTCAGCAATGGAGGATCGCCATCTTTCCCTGCTTTTCCCCCCCTCTCTCTCTCTCCCTCTCCCTCTCTCTCTCTCTCCTTCACTGGTTTGCTGCAGCTGCAGATGACCTGAGATATCCGTCTCTCTCTCTCTCTCTCTCTCACCCTCTGTGTCTCTCTCTGAATAATGAGCAACCAGAGGGAGAGAGAGAAAGAAGACAATCTCCTCTCCTACCACACAAAACGCAAGAGCACCAGGGGGTGCAAGAATCCTTTCTAACAACAACAACAACGTGTAGGGGAAGAGGAGGAAAAAGAGAAAGAAAAGAGAAGAAAAGAGAGGAGGAAAAGGCAAGAAGAAAGAGGAGGGAGGTGGAAGAGGAGGGGGGAAAGCAAGCAAGCGAGCGAGAGATCCAGCAGGCAGACAGATGGAGGAGAAGATGGTAGTGATAGAGGAGGAGGTGTTGAAGATGAAGGAGATTAAGAGGAGGAAGGTGGTAACAAAAAGTTAAGGTTTGGGACACTGAATCACTCACAGGCCAGGGAGGAGGAGAAGAAGGGGGAAAGATCTGAAGATCTTCCCCTTCCAAGCTGTTGCCTTCACAAAGCTTGCTGTGCAGGAGCGCTCAGCAGCCCCTGCGATGCTGGGGGAGCCGCTCGGATGGAGCGCTCTGCTGGGTCATAGCTCTCTTCCAGCCATGACAAAAACCGGTTTCTGCATGCAGATCTGCCCCCGAGGTGATCCCTCAGACACATCCATCTAGAGGCTAATCTTCCCTGAGCAGAGTAAAGAACATAAATGGAGCTGGAGGTTGCAAAGTATAAAACCAGATCTACCACGTGGTTGGTTTTTAATCCCCCTTCCAGCTCGCATTTGATGTGGAGAAAGGACACTCAAATTGTCCATTTCTGGCACGTATTTTGAAGTCTACTCCTGGAAATAAAGACAGTCATCTCCAGTTTTTTTATTTCTCACAAGCGTTTGGGAGAAAAGAGAGCTTGTACTGCTATCACCAAAATCACTTCCTACATTGGTGAAATGTTTTTGGCTGCAAAATAAAATAAATAATTCCACTTAAAATAACTTTTATGCCTCCCAACACCTAGTTGTCTGCTTCTTTGTGACTGATTGTTTAAAACCGTGGAAACTAACGATCAAGGCTCACAAAGAAAGGTATCTGGGTGATGAAGGCAAGCAGACAAAGACAAAGCGGCTGTAGCCTGCATTTTTATTTAGTCTCATTTCTATTAAGCATTGTCCTGAGCTACTTCTTTTGCTCGACACCCCCACCTCAGCGCGACCCCCCCCTCTCCCCTCCAATCCTTCCACAGCATCAGGTCAGATTCTTTCTGGGGTTGTGTCTAGCGGGGAAAGGGGGATGGGGGTTGGAGGGGCGGGAGGAATTAGGGTTTACGTGCAGACTCAGTAAATCAATACGCGGGAGTGAGGCAAAATCAATTTGAGCGCAAGGGCATGACTGGTATTGGAACATCAGTGGGGTTTCTCCAGCTCTCCAGCTCTGCAGTTTGCGTGGCTGGAAGAGAGAGACTAGAACCATGAATCTCCGGTTCGGGTGGAGGGGGAGATCCTCCCCTGCTCCGAGGAAGTTGCATGTGAGTGGTGAACCTGAGGTGATCTCCTGAAAACTGGAGCTCGGGTTTTACTGACTCTGGGAGAAGTCGGGCATGTTAGAACTTCATTGTCTCTCCTTCAGCTCAGCTGAAGACCAGATTGCAGAAATGCTGACAATAGCAATGAAATAAAATAAAACGACAAAAAATCGGTCGCCCAGGTAGCGGTCAAGTATTAAACCCATGCACCCTCCCATCTTCCCATCCGCAAGAATGCCGTGAGTACAAAGCACACATGCAGGATCTCTCCCATTAAATCTTCTTTTTCTTTGAGCCGTGCAAGTTAATGACTAAACAGGAGAAAGATCTTCTCCCTCCTCCTCCTCCTCCTCCTCTCCCCTCTTTCCGCTCCCCCCCCCCTCCACCCCAAACAAGTGCTGTGAGAAATGGGAGGAAGGATAATATTTGGGCAGAAGGAGCACTGCTGGATTTAGAGAATCCTTCCTAAGGAAAAGGGGGAAAAAACACCAAAACTGAGGATTCCTGCTAAGACTACTGGTTTCATGCAGACAAACGGAGCGGACACCTCCTAAGAAGCTGATAAAAGAACATTAAGGAAAAGGGAGGGACTGTCTTTACGGCTGCCAGAATGTGCATGTGTTCTGCCTGCAATTTTCTATAAATCATCCTCATCGCAGGAACAGAGCGCCTGGGCTTTGCAATCTTTGACGTGCCATCAGCGCCGAGGCAGATAATTCACCTCTTTGTCTCTCAGCATTATATTTTAAATTAAAACAAAACAAAACAAACAAAAACAAAGGGGGAAAAAAGACTCAGAGAGAGAGAGAGAGAGAGAGAGAGAGAGAGAGTGAGAGATTAAGAGCAACCCACAACCACAAAACACATTACTTGTGACCAGAAAGAAAGAAACTGGATCTTCATGGAGATAGTCTGGAAGTGTTTTCCCGCCCTATCGCCCCGGCCCTTCGGCGCGGGGGGAGGGGGAATCCCTCCCGCGGCGGTCTCGGAGGAGACCCCCGAGCTCCGGGGGGACAGCGGGGCTCCGGACACCCGCCCGCGGTCCCGGGGCTGGAGGTCGGGGCGGCCGGAGGAACCGCGGCTCTGCGGGGCAGCGCTGGGGGGCACGGGGCGGGACGCTGCTCCCCAGGGGTCCGGTGGTCCATAACTTCCTCCCGCAGGCTTTCTGCCATCCCCACCGCGCTCCGAGCCCCGCCGCGCAGAGCCCGCGGCGAGGTGGACATGCTGGGCTGGGAAGAAGCGGCCACCAGGGAAAAAGGAGGGGGGGAGGCTCCCCGGAGACCCCCTGCTCCTCGGACCGCTGGTTTCGCGCAGGGACCGACGCTTCTGGCTACCGAGGGGAGGGGGGCGATCCCGGGGGTTGCGGGACCCTGCGCGGGTGGTGGGCATGAGGGGGGACACCCTGGCTCGCCCCGGTGCCGCGCCCGGCAATAAAGAGGTTAATGGTGCTGACAGCCCCCCCCCCCGATCTTAATTACCCCTGCGGTTTAATTGTCCCATTAAGAGCGATGAAGAGAGGTTGCTTCTCTCTGGGTGCTGGCATTTGGGTCGCCGGGGTACGTCGGGCTGTGGCCAGCATCGCCCCTTTGCCAAGGCTATGGGACGGGAGGGGGGCAACCGGGACAGAGCCTACGGCAGCCCCACTCCCCGCGCGGGGGTGGGAAACTTGAGGGGAATTTGAGCTTCTGGCTTCCCAGCAAAGCTGGTGTCCCACCGTMGTGTTGGTTTGAAGCCGCGGGAAAGGGATTATCTTGGTTTTAAATACAAAATTAAATCTTTGTTCATTGATCTGGGGTAGATGGTCAATGTTCCACCATGCAGCCAGGGGAAAGAAAAGCCTGGAGTCAGGGAAAAAAAAAACCAAAACAAAAACAAACAAACAAACAAACAAAACCCCACAACAAACAAACCCAAACATTTTTTCCAGCCTCTCTGATTGGCTGCATCTTTCCTCACCCAGAAAATCTGACCAGCCTGAGCCTGATCCCAAGCATTTCATCCCTAAAACTGGGGTTGGTTGGTRTGCAGTGAATCAGGTCTGCATGGCCATGGCTGACAGCTGCATCCTGCTCCTGCAGCCATGGCCAGGGTGGCAAGGCCACARGGAAAGCGTGAACAGATAGTGTGGAAAGATCCAGATGATGCTGTTCTGACTTTCCTTTCCCCCCACCTCACTCCCCACAGCCAAACCTGTTTCTCAGGGGGCTCTAATCAGCTCCTCAGGATGGCAAACTGGAACTTGTGGCATGGAGAGTGAACACAGCTTTAGTGAGCAAGAGGCATCAGGAAAACAGGACTCTGAAAGAACAGTCTGAACATGATCAACAGTGAAGCACTGCTGTTGATGTTCACTCATGGAGCTGGAAGTGGCTTCTCTCTTTTCCTCCCCAGCTTTGGAAGAATTTCTTCCTTTTCCTGGGACAAGTTTGTGTGAACTTCTCTTTATTCTCCTCTTCTTCATGGCTGTTTCATCCTACCAGAGCCAGGCTTCAGAGTCCTTCTGCAAGAGGCAAGTTAAGTATTGTATCAGCTTCCTRAAGAATTAAATATCAGTCTGTCTGTAGAATGTTATGAGAAAATTTCACTTTCCTGTCTAAAAAGATTAGTAATGTGCTGATCTGACCTTTRGCCTGGTAACTCACTTATTTTTTTAACCTCTAAGAGTTTCCTTATAGTGAAAGGACTTTGAGGAGCAACTGGTTGGCTGGAAKCACTGAAGTGTTGCTCTGACCTGTGAAAGACAAGGTATGTCTCATCAACAAAATTTTCTTTAAGCAAATGCTCTTATGGAAGACAGGGTTTCAAGAAGGTTTACAAGGAAATAATGCACATCCAGGCTCTTAAAAACTCTTCAGAAAGTTCTTCTATTAAAACATACAACTTTCAGCTGCTAACAAAATTTGAAATGCCTTTTATTTTTTTAATCCRGGCAGAACTCAGCCTGGAATCTCTAAGAGCAAGCTCTTCACGGTGAGATCACTTTGTCTGCAAGGACGCCCTAGAATGTAGTACACATGTTGAAAACCCATAGAAAGATGTATTTTTATGTTGTTGAGAATGCTTAACAGAAGTGCACTGGTATTGGAAGTCACTTCCTTCTCTGATGGATGCCTAAGTGGCAATTATTGGAAATAGAGGTTTTGCTCCTTTAGGGAGACTGAATCTCTGGCAGTCAGATATTTGAGTAAACTCACAGTTAGGTTTTTATAACCTGCCCCCAAGGTTCCTCAGAAACTCTTGACTAGGATCAGGACTCAAGAAATCACTTTGCAAAGAGAACCAGTCCTACCCCAAAGCCTTTTAGTCGAGTTGTGAAACAAGAATAATGGATGTGTGCTGGTGGCAGGCTGTGGTAGACCACGAGGTGGGTTTGGTGTCACAGATGACACTTCCCTGACCTGAGAATATGCCTAAAAGTGCAGGCAGCACAAAAAACTTGTGTTTACAGACCAGTGAGATTCACAGCAACGTTAATGAAAAATAATGCCTTCAGTTTTAATATTAACAGGGTTGGAACCAAATGAAACACATCCTTGGTCACTCAGACATGGATCACAAATGGCCCTGCATCTTCATTAAGTGATTCATCAGCATATATCCACTTTTCAGTGGTAAGTTTGATTTAATAAAATAATAGAATGCAGTCTTAGTCAAAAGGATGTTTTATCAACTGCTAGGAGACCAGCAACAAACTGACTTTGCAAAAATCTGCAATTACCATAACAAGGATTTCTAAGCTACTAAAGGCACATCCTGACTTCACTTCTTACTGCTAAAAGGCAGTGACCATGAAGCTTAGTCAAATTCACGTTTTTCACTTTTGAAATCTTTAGAAGTGAAATATTCTTTGCTATAGGTGCAAATTAAGTTTTATGAAATTCAGTCCTTCAAAAGACACAGCTGGATTTCATTTACCTTCAGCGTGGCTTTAGATGGAGTCAATGAGATTGAAACTGCAGTCATTTTAYAACATCTGACCTCAGGATGATCACAACAGTTTGCTGGTTGGGACAAGGTATCCCAGTACTGCATTATGCTCACTACTGAGAAGACTTCAGGGGAGAAACATTTCGATTTTGTCTTCTGAAGAGAGAGGTGCTGAGTGATTTGTGAAATGATTTTGAATTTATGGGTTAGATACAAATGGTTTCTGGCTGTATTAACTGGTCATTTTCCAATGTGTGCCTCCCTCATGTATTTTACTAGATGTATGCAATTCAATACAAATCTATTTTTACTTGTATACCCTTGAGAGAAGCATTTCCCTTTTTTCTCAAGACCCAAATACAACTCCTGCATCTTTTGATACGTCCCTCCGACACTCCACTATTTTTAAAACTTAAGCTCTCAAATACCAGCCAAATAATTTTTATTCTGTGTGTCCTAATCAACCTGTATCATTTACAGCCTCCAAAAGGCTTTAGTTCCCCTTCCTACCCAGTTTGTCTGATATCTAATTTTTCTAGGCATCCCATAAAATTGATCAAGGCCATCTCTAGCTTTGTAGAGAAGTGCCTGGTACCACAGAATAATCTGTCTGTCATATGCAGTTTGATGACATTTTTATTGATACATTACAAACTTAGCCCGAGTTTCATTTTTTGAAGCAACTCCAGCAGGTATTTTCGTTGCCTGTGGAAGGATTTCAGGTGTAGTTGATTTCCCATCTTGCATGCCTTTGAAGATATAAAAAAGGAAACAATGTATTTTATCTCCTACTTTTTGAACTACTTCAGCTTATGGTTTATTTCCTAATGAAGTTGTTTCTTCCTCAGCTTTTGCTGAAGTCCCCGTGGTACCCACAGGTCAATTCCAGTTCATTTTCCCTGGGAGCAGAGGGATGCACACTGCAGAAARTGGAACATTGCTGAAGTGCCTGCCAAAGCTCTATCCTTCTAATAATGTCATTTGTTTAGGGCACACCTTTCCTCTTTCCAAGCCTGTCACTGCCGCTGCTGTTCCAGAGGGGTTTCGACAAAATCCCTCTGAAGATTTTGCTCATGATTTTAAGTTGGTGACCAGCACAAAATGAGGTTCTTCCTTGTCCATCTGCTGGCCATTCATCTCTGTTAAAAGACAGAAAATTCTCTCTAATCCCATATATTTATGGCACTTTTTAATTTTTTTCCCCATTCCACATATCCAAATGATCAGCCAAATCCTCAGCTGATGCAATTTGGCTAGCTTCATTGACTCCAATGGATAAACTGCTAATTTAAACCTTCTGCTTGGCTCATTCTTGCATCTAATTGGGTTAATAATCTTTACCAATTCCTTTCAGTAGTTTAGAGATTTTAGAGATTAAACACCTTTTTACTTGTAGGTGTTATGTATTGAAATTACATGTTTCTCTCCATCAGTGCTTCATCATCAGTGATAGAACATGAAGTGTTTGTCTGTTTTTAAAAATTACGTTCCTTTCCAGATATCCTTTCTGATCTCTCCAGAGTCACTGTGTCCTAATGCCCACCTTGACCTCCTTTACTTTAAACCACACGTTTCTTTTGAAAACCATTTTTTTCTTTTGAAACACTTGAGTTTCTCTCTACATTAATGTGTTTTGATATGTGTACTTTGAAGGAGCCCTTCTTCTGCAACATCCCACCCATACTCATGTTATGACAATTATACAGAAGAAATTTTTTTCCAGTTTTCATCTTCACAGCCATTGTGTTCTCTAGAATAATTGAAGGTAATATGAGTTCATATTTCCAGTGATTCCATTACAGACTGATCTAGTCAGGGATGGCCAATCCTGTTGTCATGAAATGTAACCTCATGTTTAAGGAGACAGGTTATACATTATAGATTTTAAAAGGAAAAAAAATCAAAATATAAATATTTTATGACATAAAATATTTAAAATTATATTTATATAATCTATAATATAAAATATATTTTATATTTTAAATATAAAATTTGTAACCTATGGACATTCTTACATGTCTTGAGACTGCATATAGTAATTTTTTTAGTAGTGTTTTTACACTAGCACGTGGAAACAGCTGGGTACATTTTGCTTCCTATTTTGCCAGCACCAAATATCAGGATTTTCCAGCTCTTTTATGGAAACCCAGGCTTTTGAGGTGACTGGGTGGATCCCGTTAATAGGGAGAAGGGAGGACAAAAGAAAGTTGCAGAGAAGAACACAAAAGAAAGTCCATAAATAGTACCAGCACACTTGGGAAAAAAATCCTCACCTATAATTGCAAAAATATTTCAGCATCCCATTCTGTCTTCAGAAAGGTAACAATTATTTATACATATCAGTCTCTATGTAAATGCCACCTGTCCAATCAATATATTAATATTTGAATTAATTTCAAAAGAGGAGGAAGAAAAAAAAAAGCCATCATTTCCTCAGTAATGAACTAATTTATCTGAAAATCTGACAACTGCAAGTGGGTGGTACTCTTTTTGGTGTAGTCTTTCAAAAGATATAGCTGCAATCAAGCTGGTACTTATTATTCTAATAGTAAAACATGCCGAGCATCAAAACTTGACATGGAATGTAATGAGGAGTGATATAATTGAGCAGAGATTTAGCAGATATGTTGGTTATGTTATCTTAGCATGATTTCTGCTCTGGGTCTTGAAAACTTTCCACTCAAACACACTTTCTTGGTGAGGGAGATAATTTCTGGTGTGAAGTGRACCTTGAGGAAGGGCCTGGAAGAGAAAACAAAGGACAAATGGCCAATGTAGGGACAATGCTCTGATTTTAAATAACTAAAAGTAAGAATTTATTATGACTCATGAGTCAAAAGGAAGGGAGGAAAAATAACGAAAAGGGGTTAAAAGGGGGAAGAGAAAAAGAAAATTTGAAAGTTGAAATTTGACTTGACTTCAAGTGGTAACCAGAGGGGGTGATTTAGGAGAAGGCTGAGATGTAGCTGGGATCTGGTGATGATATTTGGTGGTGGTTTCTGGGACAGGTTGAAAGGGATGTAGTGGGCATTAGGAAATGCACCAGGACTGATTGAGGCAAAGACAACCAAGCCAAAGTTTTTCAGAACAGTCACAAAGAGATTAATAGCTTCGGGGAAAACAGTAAGGATTTGTGTTTTGGGTAGAAAAGGTGAGGGCAATGGCAAGTTCACAGTTCTTCAGAAGGAAAAGAAGGTAAATTACACATACAGGGGATGTAATCAGGTTTATTCTGCAGCCAGTTAGCTCCAGTTGAGTTGAATTTGCACTGAAAATTGCTCCCTGTSTCTAGGCTGGATTATCCTACTTGTTCCTGCTTGCCTGTTCCAATCTCAGTGGTTTTTGCTGCAGGTGCTGTTGCCTGTGGAAGCTTCTCCCCGATGCTCGGTTGTTCTCCAAGGCCCAAATAGTGTTTCCAGTCATTGTGGCTGCAAATTAAGTCCTGATAAATGTACATCAGACACAGCTGATGCAGGTACCTCTGAGTTTGCAGAGAGCCTGGAGCAACAKCTCCATGAGGTTTGGACCTTCTCATTCATCTCAGTATGTTCTTAAATTGTCATTCTTCACATTCTTCTRACTTAAACATCAGCTTTAGAGCCGGGCTCGCATGTTTAACTGTTTCCCTTTTGATCGTTTCATAGACCCCTCTGAAGTTTTTATTCCCTAATTTCAAAGTGTTTCTTGTGCCCTCCAGGTGAGAAAGTCCAGAGCTGCAGTGATATCTATTTTCCCTCTTGACAAATTCCAAGCTGCAAAAGGGGAATTTCCAGTGCAAGAACCCGTGGCATACTAGAAAAAAAACATAGGGACTCCAATAAATTAATTGGTTTGCCTACCTACTTAATTGTCCCTGGGATTAATGTACTGAATGATTAATTGCCTTCCTAGCTAGTTACTCACGGGCTTCGATATCTTCAGTGTAAAAATCAAGCTGCCACGTAATTTCATGGCAACAAGGATCCTTTGGCACACCAGCTCAGGTGTGGTGAGGAGGTCTTGGAGCTCAAAATGTCTTTACTCACTCTTGATCTGGCACTCCTGGGCTTGGAGGGCTGGCGTTAACCAGTTTTGTTCCGCCAAGCGCCGCTTAATTGCGCTGATCAAATGTCAATTCGCGGCMGTTTAGTGCCTCCACGAGTTTGTTCAGACATCCATCCTCCTCCACCGCTAAGTCGTTAAGTTGAACAATTGCTCTTTGTCCCGTGGGCATGGAGGGCACAAGCACAGCGAGTGTGAGTCACAGGAGATGGACGCTGGCATTCCTGGGAAGCGTGCAGCTCCGTCTCAGCGTTCACCTCCAGAAGCACCCCAGTTTCCCAGCTAACGTGTTCACCGGCCAAAATCTGTTTTCCTTGGTCTTCCCCAGCCAGCAGGGCTGAAAGCCATCTCTGGGCTAAGCTCTGAGGTAGCYACAGTTTAGCCCGATGTGAGAGCCCAGCCAGCTTTGTGCTTTCCCTCTTTCAGAAGCATCTCTTTGCCTYGCTCACGGCTCATCTCCATCACGAAACTGACCAGCCAAGCTTCAGCAGCGTCGTTATTTCAATATATCCAGCACATTTCCTGTGCAGACAGGCCCTTGAGACTGATCTTCTTGCCTGACCCACAACCCCAGTTGCAGAAGCCTTGGAACAYGTTTTGGAGCCTCTCTCCACTCCTAGATCACGAAGCCTGCCAAACCTTTTCATTTCGTTCGAGGCTTCCTGCCATTTCAGCGTTGGAGCCCATCTGATTCCAGATCTTTTGCCCACCAGCCAAGAAGCTCCAGCCAAGCCGCATACATCCTGCCACCAGGATGCTCCTGCAGTGCCAAGCTCAAAATCCTCCTCAGCTCTTCTGTCCGTGGATATCTTAACCTCCTTCAAACACTAACAACTCAGAAAACGGGCATTTTGAGGCCAGAATGCTAGTTTGGATGTCTATTCCTTTTCCTTATTGTTAATTTTCATGAATTTGATTTTCACTCATAGAGTAAAAGCACCAACACACTCTGCCGTCTCTGATGTTACCTTACAAAATCAAGAAATTCCATCATTCCTATTCAATCCTTTTCTTAGTTTAGCCACCAAAYGCTGATTTCATCAGCTTACCTCTGTGGAAATAGCAGGCAAATATGACATTTTTCTTCTGCTCTCCTTATTTCATTGTTTTCTACATCCCATTATTCTTGCTTTAAGTTATTTTACACATTATTAAATCATATGAGAAAAAAAGGGGGGGGAAAAAAGCCTTTCAAAACACCTAACAGATTTGCAGTGATGCAGGTGGATGTATCTCATGAAGACCCCTAAATGCAGCTGCACAGGGTGGACAGGTGTTTTTTGCATTTTGTAATTTTCAGTTTTAGCACATCTCACACACACTGTTCTTTTACTAAAGTGACTAAAAAGCTTAATTATTTTGTTGGTGATTTTTTGGCTGGTTGGTTAGTTTTTGGTTTTGTTTTTTTTGTTTGTTTGGTTAGTTTTTGGGTTTTTTTGGGTTTTTTTTGTTGGGTTTTTTTTTTTGGGGGGGGGGGATTTTGTGGGGTTGTTTTGTGGGTTTCCTTGTTTTAGGTTCTGTTTTTTGGGAACTTTTTGGGGGTTTTTTTKGGCTTWTTTTTTTTTTGTTGGAATCCAAGCCAGACCAGTAAGAGCAAGCTTATATGCAGTTTTTAGCATTGTGGGCATGCACTATAAAAAGAAGATTGCAGCGGACACACAGATTTCACTGTATAGCAGTAATTCTTMTTCTCGCTGCGTGAAATTCAACAGTACAAAAGAATCCCACTGCTTAAATGCTCCCAGATAGGAAGTGCAGTAACTCCTGTTCATCCCTTCATTGGGGAGGAAAGAAAAAAAAAAAAAATCAGTCACCACATCAAGAACATAGTCCCAGCTATTTCCCGCACAGTTTCAACCTCACTTCTGCCAAATTTTGTCAGGGCCTTCCACTGCTCAAAATCCCCTAAATCTTCGCTCCTGGCAGCACCTGTCAGCCAGGGCTGTCCTCTCTCATTTGTCCCATCCTTTGGGGACCGCACTGAGGAGCAGCATCCGAGTGTCCTTGATAAGGACCTGCTGTCCAGCAGGGCTGGCTGTCCCCATGGCCCCAGAGGGACACTCTTGTCCTCCTCTAGAGGTCCAGGAAGGGATGTCTCCTGCTTYCAGCAATGTCTGTCATCCTTCATAGCTCAGATTTCTCCTCTGGGTGCTTAATCAGGGTTGGGAAGGACCTTGAAGACCAGAAATCTGAGCTGGAACAAAGTGTTAGAACCAAATGCTGTACAGGTGAAGAAGTGTGTGTCTGGAGGGCCACTGGACTTTTTCCTGTCTCAAAAAGAAGTGTTTATGAAAGGTGAAAAAAAAAAAMAAAMCCCTTCAATTTTTGAAATGTGAATATTGTTGATTATCTTTGGTTTCTTAAGGAATGCACTTGCAGGTGAGGACAAAAATCAAATTAATCCTGTTCCCTGCCACTGGTAGGATGACTCTTTTCCCTGTGGTCTTGGGAGCATAAATCATTCCCAATTCTCTCTTTTCCTCTGAAACTTAAGAGAACAAGATGCAATAGCTTTCAATTGATCTTCCTGAGATTCATGTGTGTATTGGGTCACTGCAGCCATGCAGTGGTACACAATTAAACCTATTCTAAAGTATTAGAAAACACGCCACAAAAGGCCACGAGTTAATTCAGGCTCTTCTTATTTCAGGTTTCTTTTAATTAATCAGTGTGTTATTTTTTATAAAGTCTGGAAAGCACACTTCTAAAATCAAGAGAGCTTGGATATTTTGACTTTTTTTTTTCTTTATGCAGAAGAGGAAGCAAAAATCTCTTAACCTATCTCAATGTATTTTAATTTAATGTGTTTTTTCTGGGTAAAAATTATCAAAGTCTTAACAGTAGCATTTTAGTAAAACTGTATAACTGTAYGCTGAAAATTCGTATCTCAAAAGTAATTTCAATAATTCTTTTGTGCTTCCATACATTTTTCTAGCAGCAAGTGCTAAATGAATTCCAGTTGATTTATTTTTTAAGATAATTCATTAGCAACATATAAATGGTATCCCAAGAATTTACTGATATCTGAAGAGGTTTTAAAAAAACCTGTAACAGAGGTTTTAATGAAAGAGTAGTTGTACCAAAATACTTAATATTTTGAGATTTTTGTTTCTGAATACAGTGATAGTGATTTGAAGACTTTTAAAAYTTAGTGTTTTCACAATACTTTTATCACAACACTTTAGAGGTTATTAGCATCCTAGATTACACAGATTCATTCTCTAGTATGGGAATTTGGGAAAATCATAACCAGAGAAAATTTAAGTGGAAATTGTAATGCATTAATCTTGGCAGATTTTGTAGAATTTGTGTTTTCATCGCAGTCATGTAAACAATTTCAGCATGAAAGTGAGGCATGCATCTTTTAAAAAATTGGGTAGGCATGGCAGATACTAAAGATCAATACTCACTGTGATAAAGTTTCTCAGGCAAATGTTAAAAAAAAAAAAAAAAAAAAAAAAAAAAAAAAAAAAAAAAAAAAAAAAAAAAAAAAAAAAAAAAAAAAAAAAAAAAGAAAGAAAAAACAAAACAAAACAAAAGAAAACCACTAGCATATTAACAATATATTCCAAACAATGAGGAGAGTGGAACAGGAGGGTGAACAAACCAAATTCTGACCATGGTGGAATCTGTAAAAACGGTGAGAAAGCACAAAGGCCAAACTGGGCCTTTGAGTACCGGTGTTGCCTGAAGAAAACACKCAGCTTTAACAGGTAAAAAAGTGCCTGTGCTCGGTTCAAGGCACAGTTTAAGGGTTTGGCTGAGTGGGTGAGTGAAGAGGGAAGGGAATGATCACGAATTACCCCACCTCTGTCCTCAACAATTGGTGGGGCTGGGTGCAGGAGGCACGCTGGAAATTGAAACGCCAAAAACRGAAATGATTTGGGGGAGAATAAACGCCAGTCGGGTTTGATCAGCCCTTTTCATGAACAGCACAGCGTCCTGAGCTGCAGCCTCGTCCTGTTTCCCCTCAGAGTTTGTTCAGCCCTGTTGCTTTCTYCMTCTCCYTCTCCCTCTCTCTCTGGCTCCCTTTGTTTTTCAACCTGGCCTTTAAAAGTTTTCAACTTTACAGGTTTCCCCTTGCTCCTCCCTCCTCCAAAACCCTGCTCCAGGTCTTATTTAGCAAGGCGGACCTTCAGCAGGACGAGCAGAGCTGCAGGCTGCCTGTGGCCCTCATTTGACAGGCTTTTTTTTTCTTCTTTCTCATCTTCAGATGGTCCTTTYCAAAAGATTAGTCCCTTCCTGCCACCAACACATCAAGAAGAAAAAGAAAAAAAAAAAACCCAACGTGTTTCCTTCTAGGGGTACTTGCACTTTGCTTTTCTATAGAAAAATCCGTCAGTCCTTGAGTTCAGAAAGGATTTTCAGCAGGGGGACAGTATCTCACAGGGTCCTCAATGTCCCATGGGGCCTCCAACAATTTTCCTTTGTTTTGCAAGCTAACAAGTGCCCTCCAAGCCTGGGAGCAGCGTGGATCCCCACCCTACAAAGRCAGCACTCTCTGTAGACAATGGGGCACCTTGTCAGGGCTTGGGGTCACCCTAGGAAATGTCCTTCTAAGGACCATTTATAGAGGTTTAAAAAGAATCTTATAAGGTTCTTTTAAGGACCATTTATGTTTAAAAAGGAAACTGGGCTTCTTGGTAATGCAAATACAGGGCCACGGCATGTTCTACATGGGTGCAAACACACAGAAAGGTGTAAGCAGGACACCTGTGAGCCCAAACAAACTGCTGAAAGGGGGTGAGAGAACAGACACACCACAGATCTCAGATGCCTTGCTCAGTGTCCCCCTGGAAATGCTCAGAGAGCCCAGTGATGCACGCACAAGAACCCCAAGTAGAAAAGAACAGAAAGCTCTTCAAGCAGTCAGAGAGAGCTGTTTTGGCCGAGCTACTGTAGAACATTTGATAAAGTCAAAGTTTTGGCAAGCTTCAGGCTCCTCAATCCAAGCTGGATATAGTGAGGATTGTTCTGCAGAAATGAAGGGATCTCCTGTTCTGTTTTGGCCTGATAGTTTGCAGGGCTGGCTATCAGTAGAGCTGTCACTGTCACCCTGGCAGGATCTAAACTCCCCTCAGGTCCCTCTGCATTCAGGGCTGCAAGCAGCCTGGTGGATTTTGTTCCTGTTTGGGTGTGTGTTTTACCTCACTCCCAATTAAACCCATTTGGGTTTAATTTTGGGGAGGTTGATGGCATTCAGACTTGGCTGGAGCTGACCATCTGAGCAGCAGTGGGTGATCCGACAAGGTGCTGCTCTCTGGCTCAGCGTTCAAAGAGCACGGTTTCAAAGCTCTGCTCTGGGGTGCAGCAGGTCAGGTGTTTTGTGATGGAGTGGCTGCCCTGTGAGCCAGCTGCTGTTCAAAGCATGAAATCGGAGAAAAGTGGGTGGAAACCCCTTCTAGATGTGCGTGTCACCAAGCACAGGGGCAATTACAACACTAAATTCTCGCAGCATGCAGTAATATATTCAGGTTTCTAGAGGCTTATCCTAATGGGTTTTTTTTGTTGTTGTTTTTTTTCAGAATGTGGAGGGGTATACCAGGAAAAGATTTCTCTGTAGCTGCTCTGACCTCATATTCCCTCCTCAAGCATCTGCTGTTGGTCATTGTCAGAGATGGGATCAATCCGACCCAACGTGACAAATTCTGCATTCCTCAAGTAATTGCTTTTTTTTTCCAGCTTGACAATGCTGATGAATAGTCGAGTAGGATGGAGCCCTGACTTTGCCTGATGGTGTTAAATAAATAATATTAGTAAAGAAGAAGGGAACAGATTAAATCTGAGAGTCTTGGCATTATAACATCCCTACAGCATCACTTTCTGCTTTAGGAGCAGAACAGACATGCAAAAAAATATGTATTTGTTAAGCAAAGCAAAGAAGGCCTCCGTTTTCCATAGAAGTTACCAAGGTTGTCTGATGTCTTGCTTTTTATTTAATCAGGGTGCTAATGTTTCTGACTGAAGTCTTTGTTTTCAAACTCTTAAAACTGACTAGTGTGTCCTCTTGTACCTCTAGGTTAGGCTAAGTTGTGGGTCAGCAAGAAGAGTCTTGCACTTTTTTATTTTAATTTTATTTTATTTTATTTCATTTCATTTTATTAATTTAATTTCATTTCATTGCATTCATTTCATTGCATTCTATTTTATACTACTTGATTCTATTTTATACTGTTTTATTTTATGCTATTTTATTCTGTTCTGTTCTATTCTATACTATTTTATTTTATTCTATTTTATTCTATTCTATTCTATTTTACTTTACCAGGCAGCTGATAAGCCTTTCAGAGGGGGAATCTGATGGAAACTCAAGACACTTGCTTTGGTTATGGGCACAATGGCAGTGCTGTAGGGAGCACAAATCTCTGKTTTTGCCCCCAAAACCTTGCCCAGCAGGTAACAGTGTGGTGACAGTGGCTTCAACAGAGCTGGGTTGGCCTTCCCCTGCAGGAATCCAGATATGTGCAGGCAGTCATGCCAGCAATATATGAAAATCTGTAATTCCAGAAAATTCCAGCGGTGAWGGCTGTATTTGCATGCCTTCTCTACAGATTAGGCATGAAATTYTGGTGTTTAAGGACTGCAGGTTTTGTTACTTTTTTTCTCTCACAAATGAGTTGTGTAATGGGCACTTTATGTGTAATGGTTGTGTAATGGGTCCTTCTTCAGTTTTTGATTAATTTATGATGTCAGATATTAAGTACTAGACTCTTGTTTTCATTCATGCCTTTTTAATAAAAAAAATGGAAATTCTACAGGATTAAGATGTGCACATGAAGCAACCACTTAAATCTAAACTTGTCAATCTTTGCTGGCTATATTTAAAATTTTCTCTATTTTTTCATGAAAAGTTAGCCTTTTTCAAAAGAAAAAAAAAAGAAATGGTATATAGTGTCTGCAATTGTTTTTTTCATGAGCGAAAGAAAAAAAGAAAATTATTAGCAGTTACAGTATAAATGTATTTAAGACTTGGAATGTAAATTTTCAGAAACAAATAGAGGTTTCAGCGTTTCATTCATGAATACCATAGCTACCATGACTATCCCCCATGCTTGATTTAATCTCACATTACCCAGTTTGATAGTGGGGCATAAAAACGTGAAGAAAATATTTTGCACATCTAATATAAGCAGAGGCATCTCATGTATCATGGAGAAGTTCTGCATGTTTTTAAAAGAACAAATCCTGAGGAGATGTAGCTGGGCAAGAGGTGTAGTGGAAAGACCAAAAAAAATGAAGTGTCAGGGTTGTGAGTGGAGAGATGCTTGGATGGAGTGGTAAAAGTGTATGAGAACGGAAGCCTGAACCAGAGGAAAAGGATTTAAAGCTCCCTTATGCCCTCAAGATAACTCGCTTAATGAAGAAAAAGTCCTCCATGAGTGGCAGAAATAATGAATTTTGGTTTTCAGCATSTCTTTCTTATGTGCTTTTTCCCATCTCTAATAAAGGGTGAGGTGATTAGCCACTCTCGGGGAAAGGAGAAGGAAACATMATGCGCTCAATTATATGAGTGGTTTCTCACTGGGAAAAAAAAAGGGCTGAAGCTGCTGTAAAATCTCTGATCCACAAGAGCAGAGCCGGAGCTAGGAGCACTCAGGAACCAAATAAAACATCGCAGGTGGAATTCTGGCCTGTTGGTGTGGGTGGCAGAGCTTTCCTGGACTTTACAATGCTGGGATTTCATCCCTGTTTTTAATTTTCTGCTCAAGGCAAGCACCTCTTTTCCCTCTTCTGTCAGGGCAAGATGTGAAATTTTTACTAAAGCTTTGGTTCCTGATTAGCCAAGACTTCCTGGCTCTCTGGGAATGATAAAATAAATTTAAAAATGCCCCAGCTATGAGGCTGGGCGAGAACACCAGCTATATCTCAGGGTGAAATATCAAAAGACTGCAGTGCTGGAGGAGAGGCTTAGCACATCGACTTTTCTGTTAAAAAAAAAAGAAAAAAAAATAGTACTTCTGATGATGCAGTGATAAAGCGAACATGGCTATGAAGGCAAGTGACTACAGACTTTCCAAGCTTAAGGATTAAGGTTTTAGGTTAAGCAGTCCTTCTGGACAGAAAAGGGGAAGGATTAAAAATCAGAAGGAAGATCAACTGTCTCTGTTCATAATGTGGGCGATAGGTAAATTGGGAAAAAGTGCTGTTGTTAAAATATTCTCCCTTTGGAACATGAGGGTGAAATGGGCAGSCAGGGCCACGCAGCAGAGGGTGAGTCCTCACACATTAAATCCCAGCTGTGTGATAAGGAGTTTTCACATGACATGGGGCTAATCTGTTTACAGCAGTGACGCCGATGATTCCTGTGGCTCGTTTGTTTTTTGCTTTTGTTTTCTTTTTTTTTTTTTTTTTTTTCTTTGGGATAGTAGACTAGCATAATCCATAGATATGAATCTGCAGAACAAAAATTAAAAAATCTCCTTCTGATTCTCAACTGGTCAGGCATATTCAGAGTTCCTCTCTGAGCTTCCAGCAAGGAAGCAATGTTCCATCAGAAGGTAAAGTGGAGGAACTCTGCCKGATTATTTGTGCCACCACATTTTTCAATGGTCAAAAGAGGACAAATMAGGAATCTTTGTGACGTGGGTGATTAACCATTCTTCTTTGTTCTGCCACATGCACAAAGCCAACATTCACCTGTTTTCACTTAAACCTGGTTGGCAGAAACTTGAAATTTTTGCAGAAATTGATTTTATTTCCCTCCTGGAACTTTAAAAATATCAAGGCATGTTTATGTTTCACAGGTCTCCTTGGTGCTCTAAAGGTGTCATAGAATGGGTTGGAGGTGGGAAATCTTTTGTATCATCTAAAATATTTGCAGGGCTAGAAAAATCAGAGTAATTTGTATAACTAATTTGTATAACTTTATAAAAGGAAAGAAAAAAAAAGCAAAACCAAAACCCAGGACCATTTAAATTTCTGTTACAAGACACAGTGAATCAACTATGAGTTTTTTGAGGGGAAAATTAGAATGCCACAAAAGGCTGAGTTTTAATCAGCTCAGCTGAGGTCACAGCAGGTTGATCCAACAGCCATCCTCACTGAGGTCCCAGTTCCACACAGCATTTAAACACATGCTTAATTTTAATCACATACTTTCCTTCTTCTCCCTGGGCTGTATCCAGCCCTGTGACCCTCATTCCACAAGGAATTTAGGAAATGTTTATGGTCAATGTCTGATGACTTCAGTGGGAGAAATTCAACTCAAGCTCTGCTCGAGTTATTTCACAGCACAAAAGTCTACACACATTGATACAAGGTTGAATTTTACTGCCTGTTCCCTTTGCTGTCATTCTTTAGATTTTAAGAATGCTCTTCTCCTGATGCAAATTAAAAAGTTCACTCTTCTAATTCAGGATAAAAGGGGGAGAGAATTTTTCTACTAAGAATMCCAGACCAATATCTCAATGGTAGTCAGGTTCCTTAATCGTATCTTCTTCCCAGTAATGCTAAACTTTGAATATATCTTGATATTTATACTTGGATTTTGCACCTCTGCTCCGAGAAAAGCATTGGAATGGTCACTTCCCCTTATTTACTTTTGGAATTCTGTCAAATCAGCTGAACTCAGGGCAGATGAGGAAAGCAGGTTAGATAAGGTCCTAACATCGATATTGTGTTCAGTGGGCCAAATTCTCTAATATTTGTTCATTACTTTATCAGGGACACTTTGGTAGATGTACTCAATTAAATGGGCAAAAAAGTGGATCAAACAGCCCAAGAAACCGGTGTGAGAGGACAACCATAATCAAGATTTGGATTCTCTTAATGCAGTGCCCAAAATCTGGACTCCCTAATGCAGACTGGCAACYGTTGTTCGGCTTCTCTGGAGTCCTTGATGCACAAACAGCTCCTCCACCCATAGCTGGGGGAAAAAAGACTCTTCATGCCTTATTTGTAAAAGCAAACATGGTGAGGACTATGGTGAGCCCCATAAAACAAATGTTTTAGGTTGAGGGTGAAGGAGGATCGGCATGGCTCACAGTTCACTGCTGTTTTGCTGTGATTCTGGCCAATGTGGCTGGCAGCTCAGGGACTTCTTTAGCAGTCCTGCTGCTTGGCCTCAGACAGAAASTGTGTTCATGACTTGAGCAGATGTTTCTGCTTTTAGGAATCAGCCGTTTCCTCTTTTCCAGAAGCACATGCCAGCACAGTCAATATCTGGAAACCTGCTGCTTCACAGTAGGTCTGGAGTCTAAACTGGTACTTTACTAGAAAATGGTAATAAAGCAGTTTGAATTGCTTTTCATCCTTCATGCTCTTAATGGCTTTCAGGTTCATATGAGACCAATCAATTAATCCTGGTTCAGACCTAGAGGAATGGGATGTTTCTTACCCTCTGAACAGGAAAGAAACCCATAACAAAGATTACCAATCCACTTATTAAGACTTATGTCAGCGGTGTAGTCTAACACAGCCTCCAGCTGGGGTTGGGACTACAGATTTGCAGTCTAATGTTYACCAGTCATATGCTAATTAATTGCTAAATCACAAAAGGCAAATCATAATTATTGTTTCAGGTTAGCAATTCTCCCTGACCTGATTGCATGCTTGCTGTTTGGAAGAATTAAGGAGTGAGGCTTGTTTAGGAATGCTTACCTGTGTAAATCTATGTTTCTGGCTCTGTTAGTTTTTGTTTTCAGGTGATGAAAAACTTTTGATCTGAGTTGTTCTTGGATGGATTCTGCTATCCTTCATCATTCTGGAATGTCCATCAAGTGGTAAAAATAAGACAGTAAGAGCACACAGAGTTGAAGTKATTATGGCTCTGGTCATGCAAAGATTTTTGGTGGCCTGAAAGGATCACCCTGTGACCAGCCACACTTGGCTGGATTTGTGCAGACTGGGGTACCGGGAGTTTGCCATTTCAGGACTTCTTTCTGGAGGCAACCAGGCCACTTATATAGCAAGCCCATGCTTTTCTAGTTTCTTTCCTTATTTGCCCCATCTAATGCTAGCACTTGGTAAAAACATTTCCGCTGAGGTTGTTAAGGGTGAACAGAGGCACAGGAATTACTAAATGCTCTTCCAAAACCTCCCATTAAGATGAGAAGCAAAACTCCTGTTGACCTCAGGCATACAGAGTCAAATTATCATTTAAAAAAAAAAGAAGTAAATGGTCTATTTGAAAACTGATCAAAGAAAGCTAACCCACTTCTGTTGTCATGTGGTCCTGTGCACCCAAAACTCCCAGGGAAGTCAAGGSGTCATCAGGAAGCTTTCTGGCTGACAGTCAGGCACATTCACATGTAAGGACTGGCTGACATGTGGCTGAAGTCATGAGGATGCCGAGGATCCGGCCTTGGCTCAGAAAGCTCTTRCTCAGCTTGCTATCTAAAACTGTCCCAACCCATCAAGCCTAACGTGTTCAGATCCCTTCCAATCGTTATCTGTTAGCTGTGTGGGGAGAAGGTTGACTTGGCAGCTCTGAAATGACAGCCTAGAAATTGGAGTAATTTCCTTGCCTACAATAAGGTGGTTCTGGCAGTGACTGCGCAGGAGAGATGAGGCTGCTGCATAAATCCCCCTCCCCAACAAACAGATGCTGATCTGCCCGCTGTTACTAGCCAAGGTCACACCTGAAATATTCTGATGGTTGCCCTGAGCTAGCCAAAACTCAGGGCCATTGCTCTCTGCTGTCCTGCATTCTCTGGTGGCTGCAGAGGAACAGTCCTGGCCAAAGGCAGCTGCATGGGCTCCTGGTGGAAAAAAAAAAAAAAAAAGCAGGAGGAAAAGAGGGCTGTGGCTTCTGAAGTAGATGACTCGGGAAGGCTGGGAGAATTTTCCAGCAAGCAAGAAGCTGCTGCAGATGGAGAGGCATTCTCTCAACCCTGCTGTAACTCTAGCCAGCCGGCCAAGCAGCGCAGCAGACATTCAGTGGCACTGGCCCCAGCCCAAGTGCCCGTGCCAGGCTCCCAGCACACCTGTTAGGCAGATTCCTTTCACCCGGCATCCAGCTAATGTTTCAGCTGTGGCTGGTGGTACGGCCAGACTGCTGCGGTGCTGCCGTCCCCTCTCATCACACCGCCGTGCCCTCTATGGCGCTGGAGTGTCCAAACCAGGCACAGAGAGTGGCCACACTGGCAKGGACAGGGTGATCCACCTGCCTGTGGTGCCAGATGGAGCGCTCAGGGAGTGTGGGGGTGGGGTAGGTTTGGTCAGCATTGAGGAAAAGAGATGGAAAGGCTTCCAGCATACTGGAATGCAACCTCTTTAAAACTAT
>NW_026623523.1:345231-348639 GCF_030028575.1 Malurus melanocephalus
TCCGTCCGTCCTTCCATCCATCCATCCATCCATCCATCCATCCATCCATCCATCCATCCATCCATCCATCCATCCCTTTTTCCAGGGCCTCTGCCCAAGCCCCCTGTTTTGCTGTGCTGCCCTGCCCGAGGATGGTGAGAGCTCCCTGGTCTGGGTGAGAGCAGCAGGCAGGGATCCTGGCTGGTTCCATCCCAGCTCTCTCCTCCAGGATTTTCAGCAGGGGTGCAGTAAAGCCTGCTCTCCTGGAGGGCCACCAGCAGCTTTCAGACGTGCATATCTCAGAGCTGTCAGGATGAGGAAGTGGAGGATGAGGGGCAAGGCTTCAATGAGAAAGTGCAGCTTGCCCTCTCCACTCCCCCCTTGTATTTTGACTCCCTTGAAGTTAAAGTTTAGGGTCTGGAAATAGGAGCTGGGTTAAGCTTGTTTTCCCCCCGCCTGAATTGCTTAAGAAAGGGGAGACAAGGAGCTGCAGGGAGAATGGGAGAAACAGCAGCAGGTGTTTGACGGACAACACACTCCTCAACTGCATTTTGAGCAAAGTGAAACATCTGTACAGACGTCTTCTTGCCACAAGATGCACACAGAGATTAAGAGGATATGGTACTTCTCCCCCTGTCCTTTTAGCTTTGTCTCTTTTTTATGTCTAGAAACAAATATAGTTGGTTTGTGCCTTAGTTTTTCATGAGGAATTTCCAGGTGTGCCCTAGTTAGTTCTAGTCAAGCACTGAGATATGAAGAGGTTTAAATTGACTTCTCAGATAATCTCTGGATTAGCTGTCCACTGCTGGAAAATCTACTAGGCACTTCAGATAGAAAGGGCTCCCAGCAATGAACATTTTCACGAATGAACTCCTGGTTGAGAATCAGGACTTTTGAAAACCTCAAGAAAAAGTGCAGACAGGGAGGACTCCACGTACAAAGGATGGTTTATTCCACCCCGGTATGAATAGATAGGACTGTTCCAAGTACTGTGCCTGAAGCCAAAACTGGAGATGTTTTCTACAAACCTGGAGATAAAGCCACGATTCTTGCAATATGAGACAACTCACACAAAGYGATGGGTGAGGTTCAGAGCTGCTTTATTTCAGGCATCCCCATCTGACAACAGACCAGGAACTGGGGGAGTTTTGGAGGTTCAGTTTCTTCCCAAGGAACTTTAGTTATGAAACAGCCTTAAACTTCTCTCCTGATTGTGATCCAGCGGAGTCCTTGATCCTGACCCAAGTTAACAGGGCTGGAGCTGGGTCTAAAGTATTTGGGTTGAATGCTGTTTTCTTGCACTAGGACCTTTTATCTYGCTGTGGTTGTTTGGAGCAGAGGCCGTTACTCCACGTCAAGAACACGTTGTCTGTGTGGGCCTGGCTGTGGTGGAGCGGAGGTCTCGCTCTCCTCACTAGYGAAGTCATGTGTGAGCTGTTTACTCTGAGCAGTGCTCAAGGGCAGAGCTAATTTATTTTTGTAGCAGTCCTTTTCAGACGGAGAAGTTGGTGACAGCCATAATTTATTCATGGTTTTCTGCAGCTCTGCATAGCATGTCACACGGGCCCCCAGCAACTGRGAGTAGTTATTTTCTCAGAAAAGCACAGAGACCAAGGCTGATAACCCACTGAATCTGCTCATGTTTAAGGAGGATAATGCACGTCAGCAAAGAGAACTGCAGATGGCTGAGATTCCTCATTTTCTTCATGGCTCATCCTCTCTCTCCACCCTTCTCATGTGGATGTGTGTCCAGCTCCATGAGGCGATGTTTACAGTGAGCAGGAATTAGTTTTCATCATTCCACAGCTGAAACACTCACAGAGAGCTGCATTTGAGGGCTTTCTTCACAATTCTAAGGGCTTTCTCCACGATTCCCAAGAAAAGACACTATGGCACAGCTGGGTCTGCTCTTCGGGGATCGGAGCTCTGAGCCACATCTGCTCTCATTAGGTTCAAATTTGGCTATTCCGAACACATGCCACCATCCCTGTCATCGCCATGGCAACCCGTGGCAACATCAGAATGTCCCAGCCATGTGACGGGAGGTCAGGCTGAAAAGGAAGAGACTGGGTTGGGAGAGACACAGTGCTCGCRTCTTTGCCGGTATCAATAAACAAAACAGCCACCAGAAAGTAAATTTGCTTTTGTGTGAATATTCCCTTCCTTGAGCTTGCCTGAATGCAAAAGCTGCTCTCCAGCTCCAAGGTTTTGACTATTGCTTTTGGTCAGGCCAGGGCTTTAGGCTTCTCAATCTCCTACCCAAGGTTGGTTAGGATTGTTTGGGGGATCTGGTGCCATTCTCTGTGGCTTCCACCAAAATAAAAAAATAAATAAATAAATAAATAAAAAGAAGAAATCTTTGGAAACCTGGCACCCAGCTTCATGCAGTTTGTGAGGGTTAACCTCTCTGTTCAGATGATAGAATGCTTTTAATTATGTGTTTTATTATTTTATAAAGTTGCCTGCTCTTCTATTCAAAGAGAGGGGGGGAAAACAAAAGCTTTAAGATTCATAGTTATCATGAATAATTTGAGACCATGTTAACTTTTAAGAACATCTGGACTAAACAAAAATTAAACAGAAGCATAAGAAATTCAAAATTAGGTGTGTTTTTCCTACTCATGCAGTCCTGAGATCAGTAAATGTTCTTCCTCTGACTTCAGAGTGTTTTATCAAGACCTCCAACAACCACAATGTCCTGATTCTTCTCCCTCAGAGACAAGAAAGGTAACAAGAGTATCACCATTTGTTACATGCAAACAATTTCTCACCGMATGCAAACCTAGGGTTTGTTATATCACAATCTACAAGAAGTTTTGGAAAACTTACCAAGCAACATTTTCATGTTAGTTTCACCGTGAAAACCCAAAAATGTAATTTAGTGTTTTGTCATTRTAAATACAGGGAGAATCACTTTCAAAGATAGTGCTGGGTCAGTTTCTATTTCAGTAATTAAAGCAGAATGAGCATATTTCATATCTTTATAGTATCATTTATACTAAAATTTATCAGCAGGAAGAAAATCTGCAGTGGCATAGATGAGAAGTTAAGAAGGTAAATGCATGTTTGATTCTTTAAAATCCTGTGTCTCCCTGTCATTTCTTGGTTTCTTTCACTTCTGCTTCCATTTCCCACTGAAAGAAGAGTGCATGGAAAATTATGGAGGAAACAGTAATTTACCACGGCCTTATTCACTCTGTATGCATTTTAAAAAAATCCAAGCAGAAAACCACAAAGATGCCCAACAGTCACTGAGAAACAACACCCAGCATGATTTGATTTGCAAACCACAGATGTCAATAAAACGGGTTCCTTTTGATTTTAATGATTGGACTGGTTTCAGAGTGTGCCATTGTGAAATGTGATGCCAGTCAAAAAGAGTTAACTCTCAAAAGAGTTAGTGTTTCTGCATTTGTAATTGGGAATTAA
>NW_026623523.1:349055-357759 GCF_030028575.1 Malurus melanocephalus
GGGTTTCTTTGGGGTTTTTTGGGTTTTCTTTAAGGGCTTTTTAAGGTTTTTTTTTATTTCTCCATATGTAGACAAAACTCAACTTGAAGGGCTGAAATCCGCAATAAGCTCCMCCTTTAGCTAAACTTTTCATACCAAGACACCAAAAAAAACCCCCATAAAACTGAGCCACAAGAGAGTTCTGGCAGAAAAAGTTTATGCAAAAGTCACCTGATATGACATCCACTCATCATTACTTGTGTGGGAGAAGGTCCTAAGAACACCACTGAGGAGGAACTGTAGCTGCGTACATGGAAATATTTTGCAGGGATGGACAGACAATAAACAGACCAGAGGGGAAATGAGGAACAAGGGAGTGAAGCTGTGGCCCCATTAACACACAGAGGAGCAAGAGGGTGGCAGATGACCTTTAGTCATTTCAGCTTTCCTCCTTAACAGTTCTGAGTTATTTGAGTTTTCCTCCTGAAGCATTGAATCTGCTGGCCAGGGTTATAAAATCTGCATTCAAGGAAAAAGTAGGTGGGCCCCGTGCATACACAGGTGTCAGATGACCTTCCCCTCCTCTCTGTATGCCAAATGTATCACTCAAAATGTTAATTGGCTTCACCAATAATCAAATAATATTAATGACATCACTAATATGCCTTGGTCTGAGTTAGACTGAGCAGCTCTGTGCAACTCTGCACTCTCAGAGCGCTTGTGAGCAAGTCTGGCAGCCTCCTTTTGGAACTGGCTGTCTACAGCAAGGGGTCTTGTAGTAAATTGTCACTGGAATTAATAAATTCCTCTGTTGGGTGGGCTTTTTTCTTTGTTTTTCTTTTCTTTTTTCTTTGTCTGGAATCCACCATCAGACCCACTGGACAATTAAACCTGTATGGAAGGTGGAGGGCAATGCCCTTGAACTGAGGCTCTGAGGAGACAGCCCATGCCAGATTTTGGGTGTTGCTTGCTACTGCAGCCTTTGCTTCAGTGTAAGAAACATCTCCAGCCTGCAGCATTCAGGAGAACTGCTGCCTGTGTGACCTGCAGTATCATATCTCCAGCAGATATGTGCCTACAGAGAAAGCTACAGAGAAAAATTTGTTTGTTATGCCAAATCAGTGTTTGGATACTGCAATTTCTCCAACTTTGTGGAGAATTTTGTGGCAGTGTGCAAATTTTTAAAAAGTTCTTTTAATTTTTTTTTTTTTTTTTTTTTTTTTTTTTTGTAGTGGAGTCTAAATGGTCCTATAGCCCAGATAGAGCCCCTGACTAACAAAATCCTGTTAGCTGAAGGGCAGCCGGTAGATGAGATGTTCTGTTTCCTCTGCATATGTCTGCACATCTTCTTGCTGCACTAAATGCTAATAGAAATGCTGGACTTAAATTCTAATAATCTCTTGCAGGGGTTGATTTAGTTACTACATTTATCATCTTCATGGTATTAAGGGGGGAAAAAAATAAATCTGATCTTGTTCTCCTGCCTTTCTTCACTGCCATCCAAAACAATTTTTCCTTTTGGCTCAACTTTTTCTATAGAACCTATTTGCAAGTTATACTTATCTCCACTGTTTTTTTCTTTTTTAATTTTTTTTTTTTTTTTTTTTTTTTTTTTTTTTTTTTTTTTTTTTTTTTTTTTTTTTTTTTGTTTTTTTTAAGAGCACATTTGCTGGAGTGGAGACATTATTTCTCTGTGCATTGAGCTTGCTTCTGCCCACTACTATGAAAAGAAGTTTCCACGTGTACTGGAAGTAGATTATTTCCTGTTTAGTCCTGTTCCTAAGCACTTCAACTGCAAGAAAACCAATCTGCTGATAGAGCCAGGACCAGAGCCCACCGAGGTAAGGGACTTCAGAAACTGAGTGAAATTGAACTTTTGAAGGAATGGAGGAACAAACAGGGTAAGGCACTGCATGAATCTCAGCTCACTAAGATGTTAATCACGAATGATACAGGGAAAGTGTTTAGCTGAATAGGTGCAGGTGAGTTTATTTCATTATTAAAGACAAAGTTCACTTTCTGGTCCTTGAAGACGCTGATCAGAGACCCAGCTGCAGTTTCCAGCGCTGGACACTTCATTAAGCTGCTTGCTTAGGACTAACATGGAAATAGTGGAGTTCTACTTCCATAAAATTCCAGCCTCCTGACTTAAAACATTCTCCCTTGGCCCCCTTGGTTGGCACAATGCTCGAACATCTCCATGAAAATGGGAGATTTGACCCAGGCAGCCCGGAGCAATGCTSTCCATCCCGAGTTCCCAGCATGAGGTTTTGTTCGGAGCCAGAGATAGCTGCGGGCAGCGAGGTGCGCCTCCTCCACGGGAGTTACGTGCCACCCTTCCAGCGCTTTATCTCCTGGAAGGAAAAGCGGCTTTAGACCAAACCAAACACTGTTCTTTCTGCCTGGTTGCCTCACCCTTATTGTTCCTTTCTGGCCTGAGGCATCCGCTAAGGAGCTCAGGATGTTCCTTTCTCCACAAAAGCCCTGCTCTGAATCCTGCAGCAGCTCCTCTGCAGCCCAGCCCCGTTTCCTTCTACTTTGGCTGATCMTGCGAGTAAACAAAAGCCACCTGCCAAGTAAGCACATCCTGCTCAGGGGTCCTGCTCATCCTGGAGCTTTGTCTCCTGAATCTCATCCCTTATGCTCCTTAGATGACTGCATTGATACCTGGCTCCTTTGTTCCGGCTCCGGGAAAATTCCACAGCCCGGAGCCTGCCCTCAGCGCGGACCCGGGATCTCAGCTTTCCCCCGTCGAATTGCCGATGCTTCCCCACAAATGGGAGATGTTTAAGTTAATGATCTCCTATTGTTAACCATGTGTCATCCCCCCTGTGCAATCTCAGTTTAAAACGGTGGTAAAAACACGGTCGAGGGGGATAATTGGCTGCTTTCAGAGCTGGGCTTCCAGTCTCTCAAGGAAAGTCCCGCGTTTTCAAGCAGAATTAATAAAAATCTCAAGCCACTTCCAAATATGCAACTATGCCAGTAGACTGGCTTCCGTTTGATTTCAGAGGTTTTCTGGTTTGACTTAAGGTCACGCAATTAAGTTAATAGCTAATAATCCATATTTGTAGTTTAAAAGAGGTTTKTAACAAATACCCAGATGAAGATGATAAAACATCTTCAAGAAAGTTAATTAGGTCTCTGTGTTCAAAGATGATTTTTTTTGTATATTGGTGTATCATAGCTGGAAAGTGTCTTGGAAACCCCTTCATATCTTCCGTAGTTAAATAAATATTGGGGCTTTCAAAAGCTATTTGAGACTGAGATAACCAAGATGAATTTAGAGTGCACCTTGGAATTTACTTATTAAATCTCATCAAGTTCTCTCCACTGAGCTCAGTTCCTTCCTTCATGTCTTTTAAATGGTTTTCTTTTTTATTTTTTTTTCCCTAAATTAATCTTTTAGATAAACTTTGGGGTCACAAACCTAAGGGCAAATGATTCAAAATCCTCACGGCGAGTGTTTTTCAAAATTGCACAGCTTTGGCCAAATGATGCTTTCACTGAAGTAAGTGGTAAAAAAACGTCAAGCAGTTTCAAAAGAAGCCAGCACAAGAGTCCTTATGAAAATGCCACCTTTATTACTTTAAAAAGGAGGGGAAGTTTGAAAGGACTAACTAAGGAAATTCAATGCGCAAATCCCATTGTAATTTCAATAGGAATGGGGCGCCAAATTCCCTTAGGCTGCTTTGCAAATTCTCTCTGACAATGGATGGCAATCCGCTGCCATTACGAGCGGGTCATTCTGCAGTGCCAGAGGGCCAAGGTGGTCCTGGGTGCTGTTACCTGTCCCGCTGATGAAATAATTCTGAGGAACTTTTGAGCTTTCATCGCCGAAACAAAATCCTCAGGACGCAGCTGGAGGCTGCGGAAGGGTGGGGCTGGTTGATGCGATTTAGAGCATCATTAAGGATCTCCAAGATGTTTCACCTCCACCTCTGGGATCCTCTGAGCCCCTGGAGAAAGAAATGGGACAAGGAACTTGTGGGCAAGATCACAAAGGCTTGGAGCATTTGATTAAGAAATCACCCCGAAGTTCAAATCCTGTTTCTTGTGGTTGTCTCTCCAGAGGAAGGGAAGGCAACGCTGGAGCTCCTTCCTCTGCTGTCCATCCCTTGGACACCCAGGGGATACCAAACCTTCCTCTCCACTCGCCACAGGCTGGAAAAATAATTTCTGCTGCAGCAGGGATTTGGGAAACAGCACCCAGGAATGGCAGAACCCCCACCTCATGCTGAGACCTTCCAAGCACCATCAGACCAGCTCTTGGCCCTGCAGGATCCGCAGGGAATTCCTGTCATTCGCAGCCTGGTGTGCCAGCTCCCTCTAATGCTCTCTCTGTCTGCAGGAATGTTCCCCTAGAATGGCAGAGGGGTGCAAACAAGTCCTTCGGGCTAAACAATTTCACCTGACTTTGTGAATTTGTACACAAAGTTTTAATTTCTCCAAAGAAAAAACGCCAGCAATAGTTCCCACACTGGTACCAGCCAAGAATTTTTTTTTTTTTTTTTTGACTCAGGCTTATTAATTCTTCTTTCCTCCTCAAAAGGAGAGCCATGTCCCAAAAATTAAAATAAAACCATCCTCTGCCCTTTCAGTCATTGATAATATTGGTTGGCTTCCTGGGCTGAACGAAGGTTTATAGGATTTCTTTCATTGTGGAGATTAATTCCACAAACTTTTAGATTCGTAGAGGGTTTTTWAAAGATTTACAAGACAGAAGGAGTATTTTGTTTTGATAACTCAAATTTTTAACAGGTTACATCAATTTTTGCATTAAGATGGAGTCCCTTCTTTTAAGCTCAAAGCTGCCTACTGGAGACCAGGGAAAACAAGCCAAGAGTGCTACGAGACATCGTTGGTTTCAAGTGGACTCATCCAGCTCCCTTCAGAGCTGTGTTCCTCATGCCTAAATTACATCTCGTGGTGCTGCTTTTAGCTGGCAGGTTCTTAGATTATGCATGATTTTGGTTTTATTGACGCAGCCAGTCAGTCTGCAGGCATTGCTTTTTGAACAGTTTTCAGAGGGGAAAAAAAGAGATTTTGAGTTTGTTGGGATTATCTGAACCACAGCAGGCTGCTGTCACATGTAAGGAGGAGTGAATAGTGTATCACAGGGGTATGGTTTTCCTTAGCAATGAGAGTTCAGAGGGGGTCCAGAGCAAAGCCCATGAAAGTCTAAACACTCCAGTTGGCTTGACTGGGCAGATTTTAGCATCCAGGAAAACCCACAGAGTTAGCAGCACTGGTGCTGAGTGCACATTTGTTGTTTATATTTCAACTATTTTCAGTTCAGATTTCCTGAAAGTAAGTATGGATGCTCCTAAGATACTACAATACTCTCTTTATATAAATACATATAYATAAAAATATAAAATTGGTCATGCTGTACTCCTTGTAATATCTCTGATAGAGAGCCATTTGTGAGGTCTTGGTCAAGATAAGAGTGAAGTCAGTGATGTGTGAAACGCATGGTGGATGGAGCTGGGTTAGTTTTGGGATTGCTTCTGGGGGCAGGCTGGAATTCTGAACACTGCTTGTTTCCAGTCGGGCACACTACAGTTCAAAGAGGATCCCATGTTTGAGCTGATTCATTGTCACACAGAAGGAGAGCCATGGACAGCTGTGTGGTTTTTCTCTAAAAACTTCTTGCAAACCAATATTTGAGGTTCATTCTTCCTTAAAAWAATGAGGGCTAACAGTTAGGAGGTGGGCAGCAGACTTAATGCTTCTCTTTGGTTTTGTAACTGAAGGGATATTTTTTCAGAGTGAATAAGACCACCTCCCAGTAGTTGCTTTTCTTTTTGTCCCCAGGCTCTCAAGAGCTTCTGTGCATGTGACTTATTCCAAATCAACTCCACAGGCAGGAATGTTTTTCTGAAAAACAAGCATTTTCATAGTTTGCTTTAAGCCACTTAGAGGCCAGCAAGGCATTCCTGCCAGTGAAATCAAGGAAATTGGTGCCAGTGTTTCACAGAGCCTGAGAGGCCAATCCCTCACCTTCTGCTTTCTAAACACAGGGAGCGAGCAGCCACTGCCACTGAGCTGCTCATCTGTTAGAGAATCCTCCTGTTCACAACACAGGAGGTCCAAGAAAAAAAAAAATCCATGAAAATTCCTGGTCTGACAATCAGGGTTCCTGGTCTGTGCATCAGGATCTTGACAAATTGCACCAAGCAACTTCTTTCCCTTCAGGTGGCTGGTGAAGGGTGAGTTCTTCTCCTAAGGTACAACTCCAAGAGGACATAAAAAGGAAAAAATCTCACAGTTGGGTGAGTGTGGCTTCTTCCAGTGTTTGTACGTGAGCTTTCCTGAAAAATTTGTGATAATGCCCAAGGAGTGTAACAAAACAAAATAACCCAAGTAGACAAAACAAAATAACCCACATGCCTTGCAGCTGATCTGTCCTTACACCTGTATGTTCTACCAGCTCTCACAGAGATGCTGTGGACATCTTTTATTGACTCCTTCAGTGTTATTGTAGTCAGTGAGCCACAGAGATGTCCTGACATGAAAATGTCAGTAATTAATTAATGGTAATCATATACAGTTTTATCAGACATTTCTGATTTTGCATTACACTGCCAGCTGTATACATGTTCTGTTATGCTTTGTATTTATGTTATTCACCAGTAATGCCAAAGARAATATGAAAATATGCTTCAAGTAATTCAGAACTGAAACTAGGGCTCTCAGTTCATCTATCTATGTCATCTGAGGACAAGCAAGCAAACTCCTCGACAAGAGTGAAATATACATTTGTTAATGTACTTTTTTKGGGGGGAAAAACGCAGTTCTTCATAAATGAATCCCTGGTGATGCATAAAGGCAGCTCTTATTTTCTTTGTTTTTCCTTTTGATGCCACGTAGATGCTGAAAACATTATCCTAGTAAGGCTGCATTCTGGACAAGGACCACTAAAATTTGTAATCAGCACTGTCACCAGACATTTCCTATCAGCAACATCTCCAAGCTTATTGAAAGTGTCATATGTTTTAAAATATTACTCGCCCACACCGGCCTTGACTCGTTCTGTTTCCCGGTATCAGTAATCTCTGAAGGTCTTTTCACGGTGCTGCAGTCTGTTAAGTAGATACACAAAATATTCCTCYTCTGAACAGACTGAGTAATTAACCTTTCGTAAGTGTCCTCCCAGAAGGCTTCCTTGCTCCTCCATGGCCACTCAAACATCCAGACAAAACAAAACTCCCTGTTTTCTGAGGGTTCAGCAATATGGCTTTCTGCATAGTGGCTGGGTGGAGGAGCTGAAGTACAAATGGAAACCAGGAGGTCCCAACACCTTGGGCACAAGCTTCCTTGGGAGTTTCCACTGCTTCTGCCAAGCACAAGCAGAAAACTTCTGTGGTTAGAGCTTTCAGTGAAAGCATTGGCGAGGCTGGAAGAGTTTCTTGATTGTCCTTTGTCCTCAGCAGTTTTTTTGTTTGTGCTTTGCATGGATGCTAGGGCACACAAGGGCAAGCACAGTCATTTAATTTTGTCTCTTTCACTTCAGGTGATTCCGGGAGTCTATCCCAACAACTTCTCCATTAAATCCACAGCCCGAACTGTGCTATCTGTTCAGACAGAAGAAGCTAGCAAATTCCTCARCCAGTCACTTCACTAATGTCCTCCCCCATATTTCTCCTCTATTTTGTCATGCTTTATATCCCTCTCACTCAGTTTTGCTTTTTGCCCGTTCTGTCACCTAGAAAAAAWTTATTAGAACTGCTGGATGGTGACAGACTTGCCTACCTGCTTTTGCATGTGGCTGAAACTCTTATGATGTCTGTGTGTCTGTGCCTCCTGCTTTCCCCAATACATTTATTTCACTGCTCATGGCAAATTTCCACCTTCCCCGAGCACAGGGAAGAGGGGAAGGAATCCCAGAGGTTGTTCCTTTCCTTCCTCAGAAACAGGCAACTTCGTTCAAGGGTTGCTTTGCTGCCTTGCCAAGTAAGGCCTTAAATGCACCTCTTTTCTTCTCCTGTTCACCAGTTTGCAAAGTCCTTCCCTCTCTTTTTTGTCCCCATATGCAGGGAGCTGCTTGCAAAAAAAAAAAAAAAAAAAAAAAAAACAACAAACCTAAAGAGCTCCAATAGGAAAAAAAAAAAATCGGCTGTGATTTGATGAACACTGGCTTCTACCAAAGAGGACAACTTGTTCATAGATTATACTTTACCTCTCACTGCTGCCCGCTCAGTCATACCAGCTCAAGTTTGCTGCAGCTGAATCGAATGAGGAAAATTTAAAAACATCCTTCTTTCCCTTGCTTTGATTTGGGCTTGGAGGGTGCTTTTGTGTGTTTTGTTTTGTTTGTTTTATCCTTAAGCCTGCAAGAAATTGTAATAATGGAATCGGGGAAGCAGCAAGGAGGGAGAACAGCAGAAAGATGGGAGAGTCATGCCAGAGTTACAAATGAACAAAAAGTTCATTGAACTGTGGATTTAGACAGCTCCACCTCAAACACCCTATAGTTCTGGGGAGAGACAACTGTCCCAAAGATTTGCAGAAGGAAGTAAAGGCATTAATCCCTCCATTAATTCCTCCTGAGTCTAAGCACTCAGCTAAAAAAACCCAAAAACCTCAAACCGAAAACAAACAACCAACCCTTTCTTATCTTGGAAAGATGTGACAGAAACTCTGAAATTTCAGATAACACGCTTTGGATTGGACTGAATAGAAAGTTTTCCGCAATCTGGAGAGGTCTTTTTTTTTTTTTTTT
>NW_026623523.1:358794-360127 GCF_030028575.1 Malurus melanocephalus
TGGGCTTTTTTTTTTTTTTTTTTTTTTTTTTTTTTAATGGTTAAAAAAGATGTTCCTGGCTGTCTTCTTACTGTGAATTAAGGAATAGTTTAAAGTGCTTTCCTCTTTGATACAGGGCACTTGACAGTGATGATGCCTAGGAAGGAAAAGGGACGATCAACATATCAACAGATAAAACAATATCTGCTATTATATATAATAAAATCCTATGTGATGGGTTGTCTGCTCTCCCTGTGCCATCAGCARTGCTGGAACGTGATCATGAATTGTTGCCGAATAAGTAAAAATCAAGACATGAATCCAGATGAAAACAGAATTTTGCCAGGGAGCAGTTTCCCTGATGTGAACCGCTCGGTTATTTTTAGGCAGGGACATCCCAAGCCCGGTCGTTTGTCTCTCGGCAGATGCTTCCCACATCAAAAGGATCCAGCTCATGTTAGAGGCAGTGAAACCTCCCACCAGCACCCCTCCGAGCTGGCTCGGAGCCCACCATGAGACATTCCTCCTCTTCCACTCGCTTCTTTAATTCAGGCTTGACAACCTAGGATGCAGATTTAAATCCAGCTACAGGAAAACTATTAATAAGCCGACAAATGCTGAGGATGAGAATTCTCAGCGAATTTAAAGCTGAGGGATGATTGCCAAGAAAATTTGGCTTTCACTCCCCTGTTGCTTTGATGCCCCTTGCTTTCAATTCTCACAGCCTAAGAAAACACTTTTTCCTTCCTCTCTGCTTTATCCCTAATCTCCCCAGGTATAAGCAGTGGAAGAGATGAAGCCCTCTTTCAACAGCTGCCCAAGACTGCCTCTCCTCACTTGTCAGCCAATTCTTCCTGCCTTTTAATGATTTTTGGCAACATCTTGCTCTCCACAGCTTGTTTCCCACCACTGCTGCCAGCCTGGAGAGCAGGCTGGACCCGGGGTGGGGACAAGGCTGGCAAGGCAGCGCTGGTCCCAAGGCTTGCAGCTCCAGATCACGTGGCTGAAGTGCTGCCCTTCCAAATGCCACCTCTTCTTGAGTGTCCACCCTCCCCACGAAATTCACACAGCAGGCACAAAAAAGAGTGATAAAGACCAGAGTACAGAGGAGCCCAGCCAACAGCAAATTTGCTCTAGGAATTTTCAGGTGAACAAAAATATTTACAGCTCAGGTCACAAGAACATAAATTCAATTAATAATTTTGGCTGGGGAAGGGGATGAGAGAGGATTTGATTTCGGTGGTGTTTTGTGTATGTGTTATGTTCCAGAAATTCAATTACATTTTGTATGTGTATGTGGGTGTGGGTTTTTGCTTATTTGTTTTCATTTTGATGTACCCCTCAAAAAAAAAAA
>NW_026623523.1:360193-367311 GCF_030028575.1 Malurus melanocephalus
AAACCAACAAAAAAAAAAGGCTGAAATAATTTGTTTTGACAGTTCAGGAAGGAGAAGATGGAGGATATTTTGTTTTGAAGATAGTTCAAAATAATTACAACCAATAAAAAGGAGAAGGAAACTAGATCAAATATTTCTAAAATATAAAAAAAAAAAAGTTAAAAGCTTTCCTTCAAACCAAATATTCTGGATTGAAGCAGTCTGAAATTTGTTTTCCCATATATTGTTTAGTAGGAAAAACCCCCAAAATCCTCGCAGAAAAAAAAGTACTGGATTTGAACCAAGGATTTCCCCCTCCAGTTTTCCATCCATTCTGTGAAAATCTTTAGCAGCCAGTGGAGTTCCCCATTGGGACGTTTTGCTGTGAGCTCAGGACTTCCCATATTCTGTACCCCTAACGATTCAGGGAATACCAATCACTCTTTTTTTTGCAGCAGACAGCGACCCTGCAAACACTAGCCTGGGGCTAGCAGGAGGCCCTGCATCCAGAGGACTCTTGCACAAAACATACCTAAGTTATGGCTGAGTCTGTTCCCGTGAAGAGATCATTATTTCTCTCCCCACACCTATGGCAAAACTCTTCTTGCTCTCAACATGAGCAGGACTACCCTGCCAGCATTTCAGTAAYCAGCAGGGCCAGCTGGAAGTCGATTTCCTAGCAGCGGTGGGGGGTTTTTGTAACCATGCATCGGTGTAAGGAGTGTCCTCCTCCCTGCCTTCCTCGTTGTCAGTTTTCTCAAGCGACAGAGCTGCCGCCGGGCACACCAGGGGCAGGGCTGGCAAACGATGGGAGATGCTGTTTCACTGGCAATTAGCGGCTCCACGAGCGTGTGTGTTTGCTTCTGCCTGCTTCCCATGAARCATTATGGATCCGAGCGTGCCATCAAAGAGCTGGAACCCGTCGGCTGTGAAATCAAAAAACGTACTGCAGGAATGGCAGGGCCGCTGGAAGGATCCGCCTTTTCTGTCCCTGTGAAACGGGACACCGGGCCAGTTGTGCGGCAGGACGATCAGTCCYCCCTGTCTCGGAGGGAGGCTTGCTCCTTGGCAGGAGTTCTGCTGGCACTGCTGAAAGCTTGGGTTTGACTGGGGCGAGCTGATGAGCCTTCCCGTCTGCTGTTCCCCTGCGGCTGATCTCTGATCCCGCTGAATCCCCCTCTGCTTCCCGCTGGAGGGCAATTCCTTCAGACACCTCCCACGGCACGGGCCAGGCTGCTGCTGAGCCAGCCGGCTGAGGAAATGATAGCTGGGATGGAAAAGTTCAGGGCTCACCTGTTCCTGCACTAAAAAGGCATTCTGCCGTCTCCAGGATCCAGTTATCCTGTTACATGAGCAGATCCTGCTCCAACAAAGCACTTTAGCTCCTGAGYACTCACCTCCTCCTGTGCTTGGAGTCATTTGCAGTGTCTTAAGAGCTTCTGGACCAGGGCCTGCTTCTCCTCAGCGAGCCCCTCTCTCAGAGCCTTTATTTATTTATTAGATATTAGATACTAGATGGCTTCTCTTCGCAGACATTTTTTTTCTCCCCTTGCCTTGAGTTCTCCAGATCTTAATTCTGACGATTTCCAGGGCAGTTGGTGGGGTGACTGTGCATATCCCCTCCACCACGGGCTGCATCTGCTGATGCTGAAGGACAGAGAGTCACAGTCCCTGTGCTGTCCCTTTTCCGACTGWTCTGAAAGGATTTCTGAGGTGTCATTTGGCACCTTGTGAATAAAAGTAGAACACATACATGTGTGTGCCCCCTAGGATGCTTCTTGGTCTTACCCTTCCCTTTCTCTCTGTCTTTTCTCTTCYCACCTCTCACAGGTTCATTTCCTGTTCTGATTGCCTATCAGMTGCTTTTCCATCCCTTTTTACTCCTTCTCTTCTTTGTATTTCCATTGGAAAATATGGATTGCAAATATATTTGCAACCATTGCAAAGCAGAGCAGGGCCACAAATCCCATGATGTGGGGCACAAGGAAATGGGGAGTTTTCCTTCAACACCATCTGTGACATTCAAATGCTGCTTTTGGTCTGCTCCAGAGGGTGTTTGTGGCCAATGTGAAGGTCTGGGTGACAATCCCAGGGACCTAAAGCCTAGAAAGGAAGAAAGAGGGGAAAAAAGGAAGATAAGTCATTGTCCAATTTTGTCTCAAGTTGATCTTTCTTTTCTTCCTCTGATATAGCAGATTATATATTATATATACATTACGTCTATATATTACATATTGCTCTGATTTATAGCAGAACCCTGGAACTTGTGTTTGTAGAACTTGTATTTGTAGAATCAAAATGTCACATATATAGATGTATGTATAAAATTCACTATATATAAATAAATAATCATTTTGCAAATTAAAGAAGCAAAAGAAGCCAAAATAATTTTTACAAAATTTAAAATAAAATTAAATGTCCATTTTTCTTCATATTTGTGAGTCCTGAATACATTCTACTATCATATTACTACTATTTACTATATCTCTATGAATTATCACATGGACCTTTATCATTACATAGAGGAAATGTATTAGGCTTTATGACTTTCCTTGCACCAAATCTGTTCTTAAACTAACAATTTGAAAGCAGCTTCAAATCTTTTTTCCTCTAAGTTTGGAAATTCCTCTGAAAGTAGCTCTCAATCAGCTTGAATATCTCCCAGGATCCAGCCCAGAGCTGGTAAGGCTTTCAGTGTGAGAGCATGCATGGTACAGTTCCACATATATTTAAATCCTACAAATGATGCATTTTAATCATAATTTTTATCATTTTTTTGCATATGTRGAAGCTGACAGTGGTGGTTGTTGTCAACCTATTCATTCACAGAATGGGCAAATCTGGTGCCCAAACAGGCTTAGAATTTTCTGAAAATAATATTTCTGAAAATATTTTTAGAAATTCTTTCCATGTTCCTTAAGACTTTCACTTTTTCTCTGTAAGTCATGACGACAACATTTTTGAATAATACATTAATTTTTAATTTATTTTTTTTATCTTTATGGAAGCACGATAATTTGAATCTTAGGGATTAAAACCTTTGTTAAAAAATGTGGTCTTCTTTTTAAAGGAGCATTTAAGTAAGCTCTTTATTCTAATTGAAATTTGTTTTTATATTTATATATGACACCATTCCAACCATCCACATAAAAACACAAAGAAGTACATCTCTACAATTTTTTTTTTTCCCTGATCTGCTTTTGCTTTTGTGTGGTGCAGGCGTTTCATAACTTGGAGTTAACTTTTCTGCTGTGCCTGTGTGGTGCAGAAACGTTCTTGGGATCAGGTTCCTGGTGCTTGATGATGTCCTGGTCCTTCTCAGCCCTTTGCAATCTGCCAAAAGAGAGAGTGAATAGATGTGATGGCACTCTGGTGATGTTTTGTGTGCTGCTGGAGCGCAGTGAGAGGTCAGCCTTGACATTTAGAGATGGTGAACTTCCCTGTGGATGCCCATTGTCCATGCTCAAGGTCCTGTTATTTTCCTGCTGTCCTTGCTTTTCTGCTTCCACAGGCGAGGAGGATCCACTCAGAAAGGAATGTCCATGTTAGGAGCAGACCAAATGAGCACCCAGACCCCAGTGCAGAGGTCTCTGATACAAAGAGCCCTGAGTCCTGGAATTTTGTCAATGAAGTTTGATTTAGATCCTACAGAATCATCTGTTTTCACTGTGGTTCTCCATCATCCCAAATCTCTTCTGCTCATCAATCACTTGCCAAACAGCTGTTTGGAAGGAACCATGAAATTGACGCTATCTGTTAATACWATTAATTAATTAATACCAGTCATTATGGCCTGATATCGTTAACTGTACAGCAGCACACAACCCTACAGTWCATGCCCATTTTTACCACAATGCATTGACCATTACGCTTTTGTTTAGGTACAATATTTCCAATTTTAGGAGCAAAAGTTCCAATATTTGCATTCACCTGTGTCCTCCATTCCCACTGAGGCAATCCAAATGCCTGATTAGATACACAGGAACAAGTAAGAGTTGGATTGTCCTTCTGATATCTTGTCCCACATGGAAAATGAAGCTGGTTTGAAAGGTGCTAAGGGATCATTCAAGATTATTTCCAATATGATACTATATTACTAATGCGTTTGGGTTCTCTTTTTTGTTATTTTAGATATTCATCTGCAGGTTTGAGATGTTCTTTTAAAAACATAAAAGTGTAGCAAATATTATACTCTACCATGCTTGCATTCCTTCCTAGCCTTAGGTCCTCCAAGAAAATAAGCCATGGCATTTCATGATACATGTCTTAATTTTAACTTGGGAAAGGAAAAAAAAAAGTTTTCAAAAACAAATAGATAAAYAAATACAAAATAATCTCATAAATATTTGTGAAAGGCTGACGAAAATCATATCCTTTGGTTGAAGTAATGTTGCCTTTTCATAAATTTTTCCTGGAAAATTTTTGATATATTACAGCGTTCAGAGGGAAATATTTAGGGAGAAAAGAAAAGAGAACCAATAAGCTACAACTCCAGATGCTGTCTTTACAATAGTCAGATCATCGGCTGGTGGAGATTTCATCAATCAGAGACCCTCGCTGAGGATTTTTGGGCTGAAGATTTTTTTATATGCGTTGCTGTGGGTTTCTCCATATGAAGGGAAGAACCTGAGAAAACGATTCCATTTTATCTCTGTTCCAGGAAAAGGGGCCAATTATCAGCTGCAATACTTTGGAGAATTTCTTGTCTGGTAGTTCAGAAACTGCCAAGAGCAGGGCACAGAAGCCAGAAAGTATGCTCCTGCCGTTGGCCCAAACAAACAAACAAAGATCCCCCAACAGAAAAATAACTCTCCCCAAAATAAAAATAGTTCCGAAAGATCAACAGAAACAAAAAATGGACCAGATTTTAAATGAGAGCCTGTGTTTTACATATCATGTGGCTAGACATAGTTTTTGGAAGCCATCCAGCACAACCCACTTTTCCCCACCATCTGTCAGCAGTGGGTTTGCTGACTGCAGGAGCTTGGAGGCAACGGCGCAAAAGGCGAGTGTTAGACAATCGAGTTTAAACATGACAAGAGCAGGGAAATTCAAAGGGTTGATGATGTAATGTGCTAACACTTGGCTGTTGTGAGAAAAAGAGGAGGAGCAGGATAGCACAGAGGAATGGGTTGGTCACCTTTAGCCTGGATTCTCTCTGTCTCTTGTCGGTGTGCAGAGACCCTGGCATGATTAAACACGCAGCTGGGGAAGAGTTTAACTCACGTGGGCCGAGGAGATTTGGGCTGGTGATGTAGATGTYGGCTTACAGCACCAGCTCTAGACCTGCTGTCACACCAGATCACAGTCAAGAGAAGCTGAAAACTTTGGAGAACACGAGGTGGTCAYAAAGCCAGGGACCACCAGAAGATGAGCTGGCTGTGAGTTTCATGCCCTTTGTCCGTATGGCAAGCAGAGCTCAGACTTCCAGCATCCTTGCACTGGCCCCATTCTTACACAAACATCTCCACCAAATGTCTTTTCCTCCCACCTTTGCTGTGCGTCTACAGCAAAGACTAAAACAGTAATAATCTGCACACYTATAGATTCCCTTGATTTAAACTGGTGTGCCAACTCACCAGAATGAAGCTGAAAAACGAGAGAACAGTATGGCTCATGGGGGGCTGTTCTCAGACATTTAATGTTGAAGCAAAAACTCTGTATGATGCTCAGAAGATTCTGGTTTACTCCAAACAGGACTTGAGGAAATAGATCTGCWCTCCAGGTAAAACAGAATTATGGTACAATACAATGTCCCTGGCAAAATGGGAAAATATGCATACTACCACTGCCCATCCTTGACTGAAACGGTACTTATATCCCAAAAATTCCCTCCTGAAAGGCATGAACGAATGTTAAAACTGCTGCACACATGTTAAAAGAGCATATCTCAGATTCAGGAGAGTAAGAGTTTGGGAAAACATGCGCTACGCACAGAAGGATGCACACAGGGCTTGAGGTGGTAATTGTAGCATTGGGTCTCATTTGTGTCACTGTAAAAGCTTCTCTGAGAAATGTGCTTCTCATCTGGCCTTGGGCAGGCAAAAGGATTTCTTCAGCTTTCTTTGAGCAGGGCTGTGTTGGAAAAAGCTCAGTCCAGCCCAGTTAAACTGGCTGCTAAAATTACAGCCAGTTGGGGAGCTGGCTATTAAAAACTCCTCAACGAGCTGCGTTTCCTCCTGATGCTCATTGCCTGTCTGCTGGGAGAGCCTGTGCTTGGTCCAGCAGGCAGCTCTCCATCCTTCCCTCTCTCACCAGGGCTGCTCTGGCTTCATCCCAACATTCCCAGCATCTCACACACATCCAATGCTCAGCTCTGGATCCACCACATCTGCCAGCCTCAGATCTGGCATTCAGAGGGTGAAGCCCTGCTCTCCAAGGATGTTTTCTGTCTTTTTTACAGTGCAGAGATGCAGAACAAGGGGTTCCCTGCATCCCACTGTGCCATCAGAGCCCTTCCCACCGAGAGACAGCATCCAAGGGAAAGTGAGGATGGTGGTTTTGCATGTTTTGGTTAATTGGCAGAAGAAACTACCTGCAGGTTTTAATTGAACTGTCTGTGGATTTGCACCATTGGGCACAACAGCAGGGCCCAGTCTGGGAGCCACRGACTACCAGTAGCCTTCTGAGAGAAGTATGAGTGGGGGAATGGATCAGCACCTGAGGGCCGATTATAGATTTTGATGTGGTGCCACGGCTAGGATCTGTGCCAGTAAAAATCCTTATAAAATGTGTGGACAAAATTTACTGCATACCTGCCATAATCAGTTTTAAAATCACAACATTTTTCTCTGGCGTTTGGTTGATTTCTTTTTTTTGTCTCTCTTTTTTTTTTTGTTTTTTTTTTTTTTTTTTTTTTTTTTTTTTTTTTTTTTTTTTTTTTTTTTTTTTTTTTTGTTTTAAGAAAATGGTAGGAGTGCAATTTCATTTTTAGATCAAAGTTATAAACCCTCAAGAATCCATCTGAAACTTATAAACTCTACATTTTGTTCTGCATTGAGATAATTAAAAAATACCAAACTATATATGTATTTTAATTGGGATTTGAAGAATGACTCCCAGTCACATACCTTGTAAACTAAGTTTCATTAAGCAATAAAGCTTATAAAGCTCAGTTAAAACAACTTTTGGAAAGGTTT
>NW_026623523.1:367391-382955 GCF_030028575.1 Malurus melanocephalus
TTATATTTGAAAAAAAAAGAGTGAAAGCCCTTTGTTTCCATTAATACATGTTCCTATTTTGTCATAACCTACAAAAGTCACCACGACAAGTGATTAAAACAKAGAAAAGTGGTTTCACTTGAATTCCAACAGTTCTGAATCCCAAAATAACTGTGCTTCATTGCCCCTAGGCATGTTCATACGGAGGTAGGATGGCTCCTCCGAGCAAATCTTGTTCTGGAAGGCTCCCTCAGCATTTTGGGGGACGTGTGACCACTCTGTGTCTGCTGTCCCCTGGCAGAAAATCACTTGCCAGAGTTTTGGAGGGAGCTCAGAAATGAAAGGAAAGACGCAGCCTGTTTCCCCATGAATGTGACCCAAAAGCACAGGATGTTCCAGCACGCTGCTGAGGCTTGACAGCCAGCAGCAATGAGTGTGGACCAAACTGGAGTGGGGTGGACAGATCTGCTCACCCCACGCTGTCCTTATGGCCACACCTGCATACCTGAGCCACTCCTTTCACTCAGAACTGACCCTGGGCATGGTTCTTGCTGTCCAGCRCAGATCCTCCGGGGCTCTCAGCCTTTTTTTGTAGTGCAGTCCCTCTGGTTGGACTTGGTGAAAAATTCCTCACACCATTTTTTGACGGAGCACCCCATAAACCCAGCTGGCTGAGGGAAAGTGGTGTTGTGTATCCACACTGTGCTTTACAATTCTAGAGAGGCTCAAACAACTGTTTTCTCCTCTCCTATCGAGCTCTCAGCCCCTACCAAATTTTCTTTAACTTGACATACCCTGAACTAAACTGCTGAGCTCTCCAAGATCTGGAATGTGGCCAAGCATCCTTTGGTTGTAAAGCCATAGATGGAGACGTGGAAGATTCATACACAGATTTCTAAACTGTGCACTGCTCGAGTGGCAGAAGGAAAACCTTAGTGCTTGCTGTAAGTCAAGCCAGAACATTCATCATTTTTACTATTTATTTCCAGGATTTTCAGCATTTTGAATTTTAATTCCTTTAATTTATTTTTTAAAGGCATAATCACAGCTTGCGTGTATGATCATAAAACCCAATAAATCTGGGGAAATGCCCAAGAAGCCAGCAGAGGAATATCAGCTTGTATCTCTCAGGAATCCTTAATTGCAACTCTTAGGAGATTTGCAAGACCTGCTGTTTCATTGTAATCATGATGAGGCCAGCTGAGGCTTGCTTAAAACTACCTGAGTGGTAGATTAAACTAGACTAATGAAGAGTTTTTACACGATCACTAATATCTGTTGTGAAAAGAATAATCTTTTTTTTCCTTGGTTATGAAAAGTGGAGTAAAAAGGCTTGTAAGTTGTTCTGAAAGAGGAAGCAAAAGGCGAGTAAGGTACAAGGGTTAGCAAATGTTGGAAAATAAAGACAAAATTGCTAAAAATTTCATGCAAAATGTGCAAAAATGTGAAGGATAAAGGTACATTGGTCCTTCTAGAACCTTCAGACTTTCTGTAAGTAGAGTGGTGAAGCAGAGAAAACAAAGAGATAAACCAATCATCAGCCTAAAGTCCAACAAATATTTCTGATGGATGTTCCATGTGTAATTTGAAAATGCTGCTCACCTGACACTCTGTGGCTTTGTCCAGCTGGCTGTTTGGAGCTCTAGCCCAAGTCTGACCATGGGGATTTGATGGCACTAAGAATTCCTTGAGGCTTCAGACCCGGTGCTGTTGTCACTTCCGAGCATAGATGGCAACAGGGAAGAGTTATCCTGTTGGTCTGGCTCCATGGCTCCTTGAAAGGATGAGGGATAAACCAAGAAATTGTTCAGGAATCAAAGATCGAGGAGATGAGGTGTTTGTAGAAGAGTGGTAAAAGAGAACAATCCAGGTTAGGCAGAAAGTTTCACATGAAAGAGGTTAAATGAGAACTGTGGGTTTACTGTCACGCAGCTTGCACCAGATGATTCTAATTCTGACMAATGTTCCAGTCTCCCTCTACATCAAGAAAATTTATAGCAATTTGCATGTCCCTTAAATCCTTCACAAGTGGCATCCCTCAGTAAAATGTTGACCTCAGCYGAGTCAGGAGTTTGGCCAAGAGGATTTCTTTCCTCCTCTAAACACAGCGCRTCTTCTGAGGTGCAAAGTGTAAGAGAACTGAGCCAGGCACGTGGGTCTGGCTGGGGAAAGGCCACATGGACAGCTTGCAAACTGACCACTRGACTGTGCCATCTTCCCTTTCAGGCTACTGCACCCCAAGGGCTTTTTGTTTTAGAATTTTAGGTGCGGAAGGCCCTGCTCCAACTGCAATTGCATTGCTTTGCACTGCTTTAATCCCAGCACTGCTGTTCTTTGGAGAAAGTGCTCCTGATCTACGTGGCTGCATTGATTAGTGACTTAAAAGTCTTCTCAGAATCATGGAAACCTCTAAGCTTAGCAACAGAATCAGAAAAAGACAAGTGCTAACAGTGACAAAACTTAYACAAAATAAAGGTCCAAGGGAAATTGAAACCTCTGTTACCTCCACACAGAGGAGGAAGTCAAAGTGGTCAGTGCTAAATGGAGATCCAGACACATCTCAGCAGCTTTCTCTCCATCTGGGTCCTTAGATGAAGGTCTTGGTGCTGGATCCTCTCACGATGAATCCAAGGATGAACTCAGTGGGAATCAATTGTGGTTGCGGTCTGCTGGTGATTCTGGAACAAAAATAACATCAAAAGGACACACTGATGTGGCACAGTATACGTCAAAGGATTTAGGCAATTTTCAGTGTGTGTCTAAAAACACCMGAGGTGTTTAACATTTGTGCATAAACACGCAAAAATGCTGCAGTGGCATGCTGGTATTTACTCCATGAGCAGCAAATACTGGGAAAAAGCTGCATATAATTAAGGGCCAATCAGAAAATACTTACAGGTTCGTGTCATTGACCAACCTGTTCCTCCAGTGTGGAGGTTTAATGTGTTTTCCTGGTCGCCTTGCTGTGCACTCCAAAGCCAGTTGCATGAATACCCTCTTGATACCTTGTTGAAGAGGGAGAGCCTCGAAGGCTTCTCAGGCTGATTTGCCACAGCAGCAGGGAGATGGATTTGGTTTCAGGTGGTTGTTACAATCTGAATGAGATGATAGTCTCATGCYATCTCTTGTGGATTTATGCTGCTTCTGTAAATAAACCTGGTGGGGTGAGGTGCATTATTTTGGCCTGCTCTGTCTGGTGCTTTTTGATGGCTGCTAAACTGTGTTAATCAAAAGTGACATCAGTAACTGGAGTGACAGTGGTAACTGGAGCCAGAACATGGAGAGAAACAAAAAAACATTACATGTAAAACACACTCCAATGAATAATATGAAATATTTCCAATATACAATGCATTGCACTAATTCATTACAATACATATTCACAGCAAGAGTAATGATCTTGAAGCAGATTAAGGGTTTATTTCTTTCTCCCGGTCCAGATTTGTCACTAAACATGCTTCTGGTCACTGAAAACAGCTGTCCAGTGGTGATGTGGGGCACCAGCAGACAAGATCAGGAGGAGAAGCTGTGGTAGGAACAAAGCCTTCATCGCACTCCTGACATGCACCAGCCAAGTCTGATCCTCCAGCCCTTCCTCTCAGACAGCCATTCTTGGACTTTGGGTGTGATTGGTGCCCTCCTGGCCATCTCAACAACTTAGAGGTTTCCACCACGTCAAACAACAGCATGGGGTGGAATTTTAACGGCTGGGGGCAAGCATGTTACTGTTGTGCTCGGCAGGAGGTGGATGGCCACAAAATTTACATGGCTTACTGGTCCTTGCCTGGAAAAAGACATCATGTTGGCAGTATCTAGGAAGGACACTGCAAACAGCCACAGGCTTGCACTGCCCAGCCTTTGTGGAGCCTGTGAGACCTTGAGAAAATTTGCACACAGCACCTTGCCTGAGATAATAATCCAGAGCAGGGCAAAAATGACCATGGGATGGCTGCAATGATTGATTTACAGTGCTGGCAGGGTGAGCTGAGACCTGTCAGCTGTGCACTGTGMGTATGGGTGTCATCCTCTGGGGTTGGCCAGCCTAAATAAACCTAAATAAGGTTTATTTAAATGACCCCTAAATCAGGGGCTGAAGGTGCAGAGGGTAGGGAACCACAGCCATGTGTAGAGCCTCGCTGAGCTATCCCTGTTCACATCCATCTTCTGCTCATGTTTCCATCAACACAAAGGGGAAGGGAATCAAGGCTTTCCTTCCAGAGTTTTTAAAGCCTGAGGAAAGATAAGCAGAAGACTGGAAAGAAGAAAGATTTTGGTTAAGGAAGGGAGGGGGAGCGAAGCTAAAAGCATCTGGGTTGCTGTGTGTGAGGAGTGGTGGGGCACAGAAAAAAAGAGAAAGCTGGCAACACAGCTCCCATGGAAGGGGAGGAGAAGGCAGCTCAGCCRCACTCCCTGCTCCATTTAAATGTCAGCAAGGTAGCCTCCACCAAAAGAATGCCTCCTGAGGGGGGAGAAAACAAGCAGAGTGTCAGGACCAGCTGGCAGCTTGAGAAAAAACAAGCGTACAGCTGAACAGCACCACTGGGAGCACTGGACGGCTGCCCCTGCCTCCTCATCGTCACTATTCAGGGCCTGTCAAAAGAATAATAAAAGGTGCTATAAAGAGAAGACAAATCTCAGGCAGCCAGAGCAGCAGTGGGGCTGGCCAGGAGGGAGAGCGGGCAGAGCTGGGCTCCTGCAGCTGCGTGAGCATTCGGGGGCGTGCAGAGGTGGCTGGCTTTGGGGACATGCTTTCTGTCTCCAGAGGTGACAAGGCAAAGGGAGGGCCTGCCCATGACCTCGCACCAAGCAGGGGTCAGGCTCTTGTGCTGATCAAAAATGCATGAGGATTGGTCTGTCCCTTTGTTTCCTGGTGGTTTCCATCCGTCAGAGGAACGCTGGAGGATGGGGCAGTGCCTGTCAGGGCCCTGCTCTGGAAACCTTCATGTGGCAGCCTCAGCCTGGTCCCAGCCTTCATCCACCTCCTCATCTTCTTGCTGCTGCCCCATTGTCCCAGTGAATCAGCGTGTGCCACCACGAGAGGCACCCCACCAGTGTCACAGCCCTTCATTTGGAAAGACCCAATCCACAGAAGTTACCTGCTCAGTCCTGAGAGAAGCCTGAGATGTAATTTCACCCAGGCAGAGAGATAATTTTCACTGTCTCCAAAACAGGAATGCTCGAGGAGGACAGATTCCTCCAGGCAATAAAGGCTAGGAAGGAAATTGTTTCTGAAGGCCAAAAGCCTATTCTTTCCAGATTTAGGCGCAGTGATAAACATCAAAAGGAAACAATGGATACCCACTTCTGCAGGTGTTTCCTTCATACTTAACTGCTCCCCTCCAGCCTGTGGGGAATACTGCTCTTGCCTATTGTTTGGTAAATTCCAAGAATCATATTTATATCCATTATGTGAAGGACTGCTTGCTGGGCACATATTCCCCCGTGCACGGCTATGATGCTGAGCCAACTGGAGCACCGGGGAAGCCAAACCCCAGCCAGGTTCCCCACACCAAAGCCCAAGGACTCAAAGTCCCTGCACAGCTCCAGACATTCTCATCTTCCTCTGCTCAAGACAAAGAAAATAATTTCATTCTGTGGACATTTCTCTTTTTCCGGCACTGGAAAACATTTCTTCACACTCATCCCCACCACATCAACAGCAAGACCTGCTCTAGATTGCTGCAGCTGACCTGAAGTAACATGCCAGCAACAAGAGCCAAACATTTCAGAAGGCTACCCAAGGAGAGGGAGTTGGCCTTCTCAAGCACARCTCGGAAATTTTCCTAACCCAAAAGAAACGTTGGATAAACACCTCAGGAAGATGAGCTCATCCATGTGATGAGCTCTCCTCCTGGAATTTTCTGCCTCCTCCTCTAYGTGGTGGAGACAAGTAACAGGACAATTTCTGGAAACAAAAGTCAGATGAGCAGAAGTTTTAGGGATGTCCAACTTGGCATGTTGGTGCATACGTGTCACTGGATTAAGCAATGCATTTGGGAGGCGTCACTAATTTTTTGTTTGCTTATAAATGAWAAATATATTAAGTAATTATTCTACAGCTTGTCCATGGAATTACTTTAAGCTTCCTACAGTAAAAGAAAGATGAAAACATTGGAATTTTAAGATGGGGAAACTGAGTAAATGAGAGATAACACAAATTTTCTAAGTAGAATGGCATAACAGCAGCACAATTGGAAGGAACACTGCCTCAAGTCTCTCAGTGAAGTGTTTTAACTCCACATGTGCCCCAAAAAATGTATGGAAACCAGTGTGCTTACTTAGAGTATGAAGTCCTGCAGTCCTAAAAGAAAAGGATTGACTTCCTAATGCAGTTGGAATTTGTTGAGACATCATGGAATCTAAACCAAGGCTTGAGATTTCCAGTGTCCACCTTCTGAGATCTGCAGCACACAGCTTCAGTGAACCACTGTGCTTTAAAATGACAAAAGGACCATCCATCAGCAGAGAGGAAATAAAATTATAACAACAAAATTCCAAATGCAGCTGTTAATTCACTCTCCTAATAGAGCCCCTTTATTTAAAAAAAAAAAAAAAAAAAAAAAAAAAAAAAATTTTTTAAAAAATAAAAAAAAAAAAAAAAAAAAAAAAAAAAAAAACCCTTTTTTAAAAAAAAAAAAAAAAAAAAAAAAAAAAAAGACTTTTTATAAAATTGTGTGGGGAATTAAGGCATTCAGCTCTATTCAGACAGAAGGTCTGTCTGGCAGAGGAGATGCTCTCCATGATACAATCTCTGATGGCCCATCTGTGACAGACATCAGTAAATATTTCATAGATGTCCCTCCAGAAGAAAGTGAAATGAATACTCAACCATCCATACTATTTACCACTTGCTCTGGGAGCCATTCTCAACACATAAAACAAAAATAACCACGATTTTGTCTTGGAATTAACCCCCAACTGAAGGCAAAAGAAAGCTTTTAATGAAAAAAAYCAACTAGCTATGCAAAAGATAGTTTTGTTGCAAGCAGTGATGAAGAAGCAAGCAGTGATGAAGTGGGTTTCCATCTCAGAAAAACTCTTTAGTTCACAGGTGCCTTTTTTTTCCAACTCCCTGTTTAGAATTGCCATTTTCTAAGTCCATGTTGAACCCAAATTTTTACCTAAAAATTTTTTGTTGTGGTTAAATTGTTGCATTCTGACGCAGCGAAAGATAGAAGACAACAGGTATTAGTGAGCAGAAGGAAACTTTTTATTTATTATTTATTGCCATTTAAAAGAAAAAAAAAAAAATTAATAGTGCTCATCAACCTTTGTCTCTGAGTACTTCCCAGAGGTCAGTCACGAGTAATATCTTCACTGCTGAGGCACTGAGCAGTGGCCATGGGGCCAAACCTCAGATGGAAATGGGAACTGCTCCCCAGACCTCTGGAAGTCTCCTTTGTGCCATGGGGATGACTGGTCTGCTTTACCCTCCCACCCCCACCCTGTCTTCTCCAAGTGTTTCACATGTCAGTCCCACAAGGAACTGACARCAGCCCTCAATTTTAATAAGCATGTGCCACCAGGCACAATAAGATCATTCACGGCGCTCAGAGTGAAGCAGGTGGGGTGAGCCCTTTTCCGGGTTGACTATGTCATTTTGGCATCAGCTAGCTCTCTGTTGCTTCACAGAGCTGAAACAAGATGTGTGAGGAAGGGTGACTTGTTTACAGCATCTCAATAATTAATAACCGTGCTGGAAAATGTTTCTAGATGTACACACACACACACCGAGTCCCGGAGCATGACACGCGCTTTGATTCATGTGCGACACGCGCTCCCTGATACATAAAATTCTCAGTGGCCTGGAGTTTGTCAGCCTGTTGATTCTGCTGAAAACATATGTTGGTCTATTGAGGGAGCTGCGTGATGAGCAATTTCAAAAATGTCCCAATTTGGAAATGTAGCTGCAGACAGTGTTTTAGAGGAAGTGCTGTGTGATTGAAAGCTGAAGCTGCACCATGCAGTTCAAATTAGATTTGGACATTGTGTGCGCTGTCAGTTTGGAGAACTCTTCACATGCTTGCCAGGGGTTTATAGGACATGTGGGTATGAGCCACAGACAACATCTACTCCTCCARTTTCTATTTAGTTTTAATCAGGCACAAAGATCCCTCCCTTTAAGCACAAAGAGAAGGAACCTTATATTTCATCAGGGAAYGCAGGAAAGAGCAGGGCTGGAAGGAGTGAGAGAACAGCTTATTCCTGCATAATCTCTGCTCTTCACATGATCCTCAGCCTGCTGATCTCAGTTAGTTCTGGAGAGAGCAGAAACCAAAGCTAGCAGCCTGCAGGTTGTTTGGAGAAGAGAAATAAAACAATCAGTTTGGAACCAGCTACTTTCTCATAACCTCATTTGCTKCATTCACCAGCTGTTTTTCTGAAAGGTGGTGAAGCAAGAAAACACACCCTTGATTACCCTTTCCCTCTCAAATCTTTTCAGTCTTGTTCTCTTATCGTTTTTTTTTTTTTTCGTTGTTGTTGTTGTTGTTGTTGTTGTTGTTGTTTTGAAGCTGCAGGAGTGTGAGAAAACCCAGTCTCATTCAGGGTCTGGTCCAGCACCCGCTGCCCCCAGCAGGCTTTGAACGACATCCACAGGCCAGGGTTTGCAGAAACCTGGATTCCAAAAAGGCACTTAATCACATTAGCTGAAATCCTGCTGATTTCACTGCAGACTTTTTCCACCACGCTTGTTAAAGATGAGGGTGCTGTGAGCAATTTTCCCTTCACTGCCTATGTTTAAGTCCAGCACAGCAAAGAAAGCTCAAGCTGAGCTGGGGCCCGGTTGATTCCAATGGGATTAAGCATTTATTTACAGGCAGGCATGTGTGTAAGCACCTTCCTGGATTACAGCCCCACACTGACTCAGGTTGAAATGACTGTGCTTGTGCTGTACTGAAACAGGGCTTTATTGTCCTTTCAGCCGAAGGCTGCATGTCCTGGTGTCTTACTCCCCTCTGCTTTGATGGTCACTAAAGGACACTGTGGGTTCCTGCAGTAAATCTGGATCCATGCAAGTCACAAGGAACTTTTTCTCATGGAGTTAGCATTCACTTTCTCCTGCACAGGACCATGGGAGGATTTAAGGTCGACTGGAATGATTGTGGCAAATTATATGTATTATTTTAAAAAATAGCCCTAAGCAGAAATCATTGGGATCCAAATTTATATTTGATACAAAGGAGGACAAATCCTTTTACCTTTTACTTTTTTTTTTTTTTTTCTGAGAGCAATTGTTGTTTGATAAGGGAGTTTTAATCAAAGTTATATATCAACTGTGCTTTCATGACTATATTGGCCTTCTACCAGTTATATGTAAATGATAAAGTTATATGTAAATCGTGGAATACAGTAGCATGAACCATCTATCATCATGCAAACGTTTTCCACAGCCCTGGTGGAACACAATGGTGCAAAAACAAATCAGAAAAAGACAAAGGAAAGAAAAAAATTCAAGGATTGAAACAGTAATAATAATAATAATAATAATAATAATAATAATTACAATAATAATAACAAGAAGAAGAAGAAGAATATGAAGAAATTTAACACCAGAATAAGAAGTATTTATTTGTAGCCTGACACAATGCAGACTGGGTTCAGTGAGATCCCATCTGCTGATTTCAGGGAGAAAAGGATTAGGTTGTTCTTTCCAATGCATTGAAACCAGATAGCTGAGGCTGCCTGCCTTTGTTGTTCTCAGCAATTTAATCTAATTTACCAAAATCAAAACGGTGCCCTTTTTTTGTAAGTCTCTGACTAGCAGACACCAATGAGGTTCAGCCCTTCCTCAACCCCTCAGCCTGAATTCAGCAGCACCGAACACAAACAGCTGGGACGAGGCAGAAAACTGCATCCCAGAGGASAAACCAAGCAAAATAATTACAGGTGTAGTGAACACATCCTCCCGGGTGGAAAATACTGACATCCAAAACATGGAGAAAATGACCCTTTGACTTCCTGACTGCAGAAAGACTCTTGAGAGGTGCAACGATAACTGGGCACATGTCCTCCAGAATTCCCAATACAGCCAAATGGACATCTGTCCCTTGTCTTCCTCAGGGCTCTCTGACCCTGTCCCTCCATGGTGAGATCTTTGGGACAGGCATGGGCTCAGCTGACAGCAGCTCTACCTTCTGCAGCAATGTGATATCTCAACCAAGATAAAGATAAGCACTGCATGAGAGCCAGAAGGAAACAGTCCTGCTGCTCAGAGCTTGAGGAAAAATGCAAGGACAAGTGCAAAGCAGGTGGAGACTGGGAGCACATGGATTTAGGGCTCTGACTCATGCCTGCAGATGGATTTAGCCAAGGCAGCCGCCGCCTCAGCTGTTTGCCCCAGCCCTCTGCCAAAGGTTATTCTGGGCCATCTGAAGGAACCGGGGACCCATTTGTGTCACACATGGATTGGAGACACACTGCAGAGGCTGGGGCAGCTCAGGGGCAGGTAGTTCTCCTGCTCAGCCTCTTGGTCCTCCCCATGACCAGAGGAGAGCCAGAACCCCAAGAAACAGCACCACAGAAGGGCTGATGCCCAGAACTGCATGTGTGAACCCTCATAACATTCCTAGCAGGATCACCACATGAGAAAGATGGTGCTCAGGAAACACGTTATTCCCTTTTTCAGAGGTGGGCAGCAAAGTTTCCCTGAGGATTTTTGAAAGAAATACCTTTGTGAGATCACTAGTTTCAGTACCCATCTCACAACACCAACAGCACTTTCATAGAGCAGGTGAGATGCTCAGTATCTCATGAAAATAAGGCATTTTGAACTCAAAAAGAGAAGATCAATATTTCTCCCAGCAGTCAGTGATGTTCCTGAACCTACAGACTGCTAATTCCACAGAATAACTGTGCGGTCTGCAGAAGTGTGACACCGAAATGCAGCTCTGTCTGCATAGGGGAAGCAACAATTTCCATCCTGTCTGTACCTAAAGGGGCAAAAGTGATGGRTGTCTTTGCTCTAACCTCCATGAATTTTGGGGGTGATGCAGGTGAGGAGAAATGTCCAGCTGGTGTAAAGCTATCCCAGTGGCACCCAGAGGTCCCCTGGAAAAGGGGCACTGTGAAAAGCATCAGTGCTGTCACTTTGCTGTCCCAGAGTGGCCAGGGCATCATGTCCAGGTTCTCACGCTCCAGCACATCCTGCAGGCTCCCCTGGGGCAGGTTTTGGGTGTCAAGCAGATATCTTCATGGCAAGCATGGGCACATCTGCACCAGCCTGGGGACAGAGCTGTGGGTGACAGCAGGGTGGACATATCTCGCAGCCAGCCATTTCAAACACTTCATTATCTGAGGCTTTGGCAAGATTTTTTAGGGCCTGCAGTGCATTTTCCCTACCTAATCAAGCTGAAGGCTAGGCAGGGACCTCCCTGCCAAAGCAGAGTACCAAGTGTCCCGGACAATGGCTCCTTCTGGGCAGCCCAGCCAGCTTTGCTAGAAGGGACAGTCCGTTTTGGAGCGATAAATGCTATGCTATTGGCCGAGACTTGTTAGAAGTGCTGAATCCTCTCCACACGATCTCCTTACAGCGGAAAGCAGAATGCAAGAAGGCATGTATTTTCCTGCTAAAGCATTTATGGAGGAGCACAAAGCCCCGAGAAAGTTCACCTGCTGGTTCCTTGCCTGTGCAACCCACATTGAGCTCAGTGCTGGCAGAGTTTGCTGAGATGTTGGGAAATAATGTGTTTTTGGGAACGCTAAAACTATCATTGCCTCTGATTAAAACAATCCAGCTCCCAGTTTGGGATGGTCATGATCACATACTGCTCTAAACATATATTCCGGCCTCTCTACTTACATTCCCAGTTTCATATCCGAAACCCATGATTTCACAGAGGTCACTCACGCACCTTGAGTGAAGCAACATAAAATTACCTCCAATGTGGGTCTGGAAATAGCCTTCCCCCCTACTCATTTCTCTCTCCATCTTTCCTGCAAGTGTGTGTTCACACGTGTGTATGTTCTTGGGTTGACATCTATTAAAGATTGATCTCATTTGTGTCAAACATGCCACCTACAGGGAGCATTTTGGAGCAGTCAGGTTACAGGAGATAGATAAAAAAGAAGAAGAGGTAATGAATATGGAGTCTAAATGCCTTAGCAAAGTAATGGAGACATGTACTAAGAGCAAGTGAAATTTGACCTTCTGGCTGAAAACCTGATAGCGAACCAATTGGAGAACTCTAGAAAATTGGATCAGCCTCAATAGGCACAGAGTAAACATTGGGAGTGCAATACAGTCTTATTAAACATAATGCACATTTAATGCATAATTTTATTGCAACCAATTTCATGGTACTGCCTTAAATGAGTCCGGGTCTACTTCGACTGTAGCAGTCCACTACCATTAGTGCCTCTTAAAAGAATTGCAAGGACAGTAAACTATCACCGGTCTGATCTCTCCCTTAGCCCATACTTTCTGCTTCATAAACTCTCCCAGCTCCCACAGCTTGTAGTGAGATCTTGTCTTCGTTCAGTACGCAGCTTTTGAAACACTAAACTGTTTTGGCAAGTCTTCACAGATGGGAATGTTACAACATTTCCATTTTATGCCGGTGCAGTAAAGCAGTGAACCTTTGCAGCTATAGATCAGTCAGCTGAATCCCAGCCTTACAACAGGAGTTCCTGGAACCTATATAWTCAGGCTGGTGCTGAAGATTTCTCAAGCACAGCAGGCAAAATCCTATTTTTCTAAGTGACAGCGGTAGTGTTTGCCCTGTGATAGGAACAAGGAACAGGGAAAACAAATGATGCTGAGCTCTGAGAAAGTGAGTAGCCCCATTCGCAGACTGATAGACTATGGCTGGATTAACATGTAGGGAACTGCAAAGAAACAACAAGAAGTGTTTAATTTATATCATCAGAGTAAAAAAAAAAAAAAACCACATCCTGAGCTTCCAGTCACTTCTTGCTGAGGTCTTCACAGCCTGTAGCATCGTTTCCTGCTCCTTGTAGAAACACCAGYGAGGGAAGAGATGTTCCAGTATCAGCCTGGGATTTTCCAGGTGTAAARGGCACCCTGTGCATGGCTGAGCTCTGATTTTCAACACCCTCAAGCTCGGGGTTTGTTTGACTCCAGAAACACAATCTGAGCTCRTCCCTGGATGTGAGATCAGCCCTTCCTGCTCTGTCACGACAAGCTGCTAATAACATCTGCAGAGCAGTGCTGCCAGAGCTCTCTGCGGGGGTCCTGTTTGCCAGGCACCGTGCACACATGTACACAAGAGATATCTCTTGCCCCGACAAGCTTTAGGATTCCAGCTAGCAGTGAAACACAGCRCAGGGGTGGTACACGTGGAGGAGCGGGAGAGGCCACCACCGTTGTCATCAAGTGGCGCAGCGTCATGAATCAACCTCCAGTGATGGTGGAATAATGTGCTGGCTGCTTTTGATTCATGTCCTGAGTTTTTAGGCCCTTCCTCCTGTGGTCACAGCCAGCGASGGCTTGCTTCGTCATCTTTTGCCATGCAGCGGCAGAGCTGGAAGTTCTCTGAAAAAGAAAAAATAAATAAAAACGGGCCCGAACACCGTGAAATTCTTAATTCATATTCCAAGAATGGGAACTAGGGAAAACTAGAAAGACTGCTGTAGTCCCTGTTGCCAGCATCTTCTGGAGGAGAGAGGAGTGCATGAGTTCAGCCCCAAAATGTAGCATTCTGCACCACAAAACTGTAATCTCTGCTCTCCTGTTCATTTGAACAGCAAAAGGGTCCTCAAGATGTACTGGAACTGGACCTGATATTTTGCTTTCCCAGAGACTAATCAGTGATTTGTGAGCTTTGTGGCCTTTGGTGGACAGAGGAAACATTTTCACAAACCCCACCTGGCCTCCCAAATGACACAGCAAACTTATGCAGATGAGTACACCCTTTAAAACATACATATGATTCCAATTAAATGACACAAATTATATCCCCTAAACATAGGTGATGGCTCTGCGTATTTATGTAATGATGAATTATTGAAAACTAGTCTGTAGATAATCCTTTTGTTGCCATTTCCTCTGAATCAAATTATGAAGATGCATTTCTGATTGTGAACATACTTGAAAAATGTCGGTGCTTAAAAAAAAAAAGATTATACAAAAGTCTCATTCATCTCTAACTCTAAATAGCATTTAATTAGCAATCCAGCAGCATTTACAATGGTAACACATGAATAATTCTGGAGAGGAAAAAAAAGAAAAGAAAATATTACAGTATCAGTCTCACCAGGACTTGTAGRCTGGGAAGAGAAATAAGTCAAAACAACTGAAAACCTTTTTGATGTTGTCATATTGGKTTGTGGAATTTACAGCTGGCCAACTGGGCATAGCCAAAACCTCATGTCCATGCACATGTTATTTTGAGGTGAGGAACAGACAGAAGGTAGAAGGTGTAATTCTGAATGTCCACCCAGGCATGTGGARAAGTCCATCACCAGTGGGAGCAAAAAGTGGCCCCCAGCAAAGGGAGGATTGAAGTCAGACTAAATTTCAAGATGAAATTGCCCAGCTAGTCACTGGCAATCCTATTTACACATTGCATGAGGAAATGTGTATTCCTACTTTTRCATGCATTTTCCCAGCAACTTCATGCAGGGTGACAGGCAAAGTCAAGGCTCCAACTCCTGCAATATTGGTAGCAAGGATGCTCATAGGTGCTCCAAGGCTTCTTACAGAAAAGAAAGGGTTCTCTGAAAGAGAGGATGCTTCGGGCAAACACCTCTGCCTTGTTGCTGTGGCTACTCACCCAAAAACGGGGCTTGCTCAGGCACCTGCCAAGCCAGGGATGCTTAAACTGTTCAAGGTTGCCAGGGAAAAAACAGTGCCAATGTCTGAACAAACCTCTCTGTCCACGGAGAAGACCTGGTGGAAAGCTGGGACTACACATTTGCTAAGAAATGATGGCAGATTTGACATCACCCGTCTCTGGCTGAAATGAAATCTGGAAATCACTTGGGAAAAGCAGTCTTCTTGAATAAAGGGTTCCAGAAGTATCAAACTGACCTTGCTGCAGACAACATTTGCCAGTTGCAGTCATATGTTTAAGTAGACAAGCCAGGTGCAGTTGGAAAAAGCAGAAAATATTTCCACTGTTAAAACTTTTCTTTATGTTTGGAATACTTCAAAGCTAAGAACAACTTCTTTGAGCCAAATCAGATATGCATTTGTTAGACCATCTCTGACAGAGGAGTTAATTGAAAACCATAAACTTTCTTTTTTTTTTTTTTTTTTTTTTTTTTTTTTTTTTTTTTTCCTGAGACCAGCAAAGCCTCAACAGCGTTCCCCCAACATTTCTGGAAACGCATGTTTTTAGTCTTACATATTTGACCACCACAAAACCAGCTATTTTTTTTCCAAAATTTTATTGGTATCTTTCAAGCTGGTCATAGCAATATCTTCTAAATGGAAACATACTGTGGTTCTTTTTTAAATAAAGATTTAAATATTACATCAATAATTTTTTGATAGAGATATGTTATTAATCTATTGCTTTTAACAATTGGTGGTTAAATCCGCTTCTACTGGTGTGTCTCATACTTGTAAATTATTACATTTGTTGTTATTTCTGTTACACCTGGAGACAGATGTCTCAATTGGTC
>NW_026623523.1:383000-400128 GCF_030028575.1 Malurus melanocephalus
CCCACAAAAATTTTAAAAATTACGAAAAAAATGTAAGATTTTATGTAGGTTTTATGTTCTGTAACAAGGAATCACCATAGCTTGCTTCATCCTAAAAACACAAGTTGATAGAAGTTAGTGCTGGTAACCGTTAAATGGTAAAATTCTGTGCAAAATTGTGAAGCTTGCTGCCACAGGATGTTACAGAGGGAAGTGGAAGACCTGGTTTCCATCTTTCCTTGGAGCGTGGTGAGGGTGACTGCACCCCAGGCTTTCAGCYAGGGCCCAGGTCTCTTCCTTTCCAYGCTGCAGTTTCCCATGTGCAGGCAGTGATAATTCAGCATCATGAAAAAACATAAATTGTCAGATAGGCAATGCTGACATGAAAGGAACATTATCTTTTACAGCTAGCCTAGACTCYGAACTTTTATGACTTTCTACAAGAAGTAACCAGAAATGACATAACTATTCTTGCACKCTTCTAATTTCTCTTCCAATTTACTGTAAACCTGGTGTGATAAGACCAAAAAGGTGTTTTAGCTGTGGGCAGGTTTTARGACCACATTGTTCTAAAGCCCTGAAAATCAGAATTCTTGATAGAAATGGTGATAAACTCCAAAGTCTGACTATATGAGTAGGAGAAGCTATCATATAGAAAATTTAATAAAGATTTCAAATATTCCTTCTGTGTCCTAAAGCCATTATTCACTGCTAAAGAACTGTAAATCTTGAAAACTCTTGGAAGGCCTTAATTTGAGATATATATATATATATATATATATAATATATGTAGTTCTAAACCAATCAAGAAATTTATTACCAGGAAATAAATTCTCTCTACCTTTAGCCTGTCCCTTGCTTTAAAATAAGAAATTCACTAAAAGAAGGAAGGTGGCTATTTAAACACATCTGCCATACTGGAACAATACATCAAGTCCTCCATGTGTGGCAAACTAGAGGGGCTGTCCATGAGAGAAGACATGGTTCAGCAACTCGATAAATAGATGCAGGATGAGGAAGGTCTGTTCTTAGTCTCACAGCCAGCTCATGCAGTGTGATGGCATATTAATTTTCCTAATTTAAGCTCATTTTTGTCCCTTCACTCTGCTATGTACTCCTTTGGGCAAGGCAATATCTCTGAGCTGTGCAGGAAGAGATTTCCCACCTCCCTGGAACTGCTGGAGTAGAAATGGGATGTCTCTGCACTCACATTCGTCGGACACTTTGATGCCGCTCTTGCTTTGTGCATTTCCTTCTCCCGATTTCCTTGAGAACACCTCAGCAAGCTGGTGGTAGTTTGAGTATGAGATGTATCCACATAGGGCTTGGAGAAATTGCTAACAGAAAAAAAAATTAAAAAATGATTGTTGACTGTGATTTTTAGATTCGTAATGAAGAGATTTCAACTGTGGGGATTGCCCCTGCAACCACATAGTCAAGCCTTGTGGTGTTTGCCAAGGACAAGAGAGGGGAGAATTCCAACCTGGGAAACTGTGCTGACGGATTGCAACCACATTGCCATGAACGCATGTAAAAATAGCGCAGGCACAAAGAAAATCAGGTGATACTGGCAGCCACTGCTCAGGAGAAGAACTGTCCAAGTTCTCAGGCTGTTTTCCTCCCCAGCACAGAGGCAGCTGTCACCTGGGCCGTGGTGACAGCCTTGCCTGGTGCTCCTCACCCTGGAATGCACAGGGCAGCATGTGGGAAGAAATGACCTCCAGCRAAGATGAGACCCTCCGGCTCCAAGGAGACAGCCCTGATCCCTACCCCAGGAGGATCTGTCCCACCCAACTCAGCATGGAGGGGGAACCCAAACACACATCCCTCAGATGGCTGGAGCTCCAGTCACCATGTGCCTGTCTGGAGCGGGATAATTTGTCATTCACCAGCTGCCGCACCCCCGTCCTCCTGGGCAAACTTGTTATTGTTTTACAGCCTGCCTGAAGAATGCGGGATGCCGCAGAAGGGAAAGCCATTGCAACCTTGCTTGCTCAAACAATTCGAGGACTTCTTTTTCCTCCTGCGAGAGAGCCTTTGCCGTGCGCGGTGTGTTCGTAAAGCCAGYGTTGGGAAGGGAAAGAGGGGCGGGGGAAAGAAAAGGAGAGGGAGAAGAAGGAGAAGAAGAGGGAAAAGCCAGGCTGGCAGTGCTGGGGAAGTGCTTTTGTGACCACACAAAGAGATTTAAGACCGGATGGAAGTGGTCCCCCCCGCTCACTCGCTCCCTTGCCGCGTCTCCTCTGTCTCTGAAAGAGTTACTCAGGAGGATTTCAAGGGTAGGTTTCTAGAGCGACACCATGTCTAATTATGTACGAGACGGAATGAAAAGGTGTAGGCYTGTCTTTCCAGCTCAGAAAAAAAATGTGGTGTCCTGCGAATAAGAAATGAACAGACTGACCTTTTCAGAGCTGCTGAAAGAGAAAACCAGATGTATTCCTCAAGAGTCACTATGACTGAAGGGTGATAAAGGCTTGCATTGTGCACTTGAATAAAAGGAAAGCTAACCAGAAAACAGCAGCTGATAATAGTCAGGCCAGGCTGTGCTATTGTCCAAGGCACAAATGTTCAGCATTGGCCTAGACCACACTGCTGGTATATACAGCACAGACTTGGGAGAGAAATTAAAAAGAGAAGGGGGAGGCAGCTTCTTTTTTTTTCTTTTTTTTTTCTTTTTGTATTTTTGCTACCTACCAGAGACTGTGTGAAACTGCTAACAGTTATAAGGCCACAGAGGGAGAAAATTATCTGGGATCCTTTTCCCCACCACACACAAGCACAAACATACACACACACTCCATTTCTAGCATTATGTTCCTGTAAGATCTAAATCTCACCATCTGCCAGATGAATAGACAAAACCCAGCTTGTCTTCCAGGGTTCAGATGTAAGGGGGTGGATAACGAGGAAACATCACCCTGGTGAAGAGGCTGGAGCTTTCTGCAAAACAGGGGTCTCCAGAGCTCAGGTCAACCAGCTAGAAACAACAAGGGCTTTAATTAAGGACCTGAGGCTGGGTGGGGGTGCTTGGTAGGTTATCCCAAGCACCAGGCAGATCTCTGGCACCACCAKAAAATCCATAGAAAAGACAAAGGCTAGGGGACATAAGAGGGGTGGAAAGGAGTGATTTGTGACAACAAAGCTAAAAAAAGAAAAAAACAAACCCAGAAAGTAAATCCCATCCCTCTACATCTCCCAGACGTGGAGAACAAATTGGTTTCTCTCTAGGCAGGAGCCACTTGCTTCAAGCCCTTCTGCTATGACCTCTCTGGATTATTCAGCATCACACACCTGCCAAAGACTCTCTCAGACACTTTTGAATGTCATGCCACTGAGAACCAAGGCTGGGTCTGAGTGAGCAGATCTTGCCCACTGGAGAGTGTTATTTTTAGAGTGGGCATGATAAGCTTCTGCCAGRCACCATCCACAGCCAACTACGTCCATGCAGAAGTATAAATCAACCCCAGTGTCTGCTAGAAGATCTTGTCTTTTCTTTTTTAAATATGTTCTCTGAAATAACACTTTGGGTGCTATCATCTGAGAATGTGGTGAGACAGGGCTGCCCTGCCCCTTTCTGCCCTTCCAGGAACAACAGATATGCAAAGGGTCTTTTGTGAGTTTTTTTTTTTGTTGGTTTTTTTTTTTTTTTTTTTTTTTTTTTTTGATGTACAGGGTTGGTTTTGTCCTTTACTAAATTAGTTCAAGGAGATTTATTGCTGGCAACAGGCACCGAGGACTGGCCTGGTGCATCTCTGCAGAAGATGAGACAGGGTGTTCCCAGCCTCAAAGTGCCGCAGTTTGGCCGTCAGGAGATGAGGTGGAGTTTGCTTCTTGGCTGCTGCAGTGTGACCTTGGGATGCATCCCTTCACCTCTCCCTGCCTGTCCCCATTGTCTGAGGATGCTTGTAGGGAAGTCCTCCAGAGCTGGAGCTGGCTGCCATAGTGTGTACGCAGCTCCTAGTGCAGCAAAACACATCATTTCAACAGGATGGAGCAGCTGCTTGTTTAAGGGATTAATTATACCCATTGCTACCAGATACAAGTCCTCCACACACCAGCAAGGCATAGAAACACGGTGTTAAAGGAGAAGCACCAGGGAGAGGAYGCAGGTATGTGCCAGCTGCAAAGCCAGACAGGAGTGGGGGGCCTGCTTCCTTCCACTCTGCCTTCCCCATGTGTTTCAGCCCAAACTTGGGAAAATAACCCCAGGGAGCAGGCTATTTTGAGGCTTCTGGGCCGTGACTTTTCTGCTGTGATTACCCTGGAGGCATCTAATTAGTAGCAGTAGGGCTGGCTTTTCTTTCTGATCTCTGCAAGGAACCGTACTGAGAAGCTACCAACTCATCTCACGCCGTACCCACAAGACCTGTGTGAGCTCCCTAGGCAGTTATCTTTATTTCTCCCATGTCAACAAAAATAGGAGAGATCCGGGGGGTGGAGTAGATGGACAGGAGGAGAGGGAAAGTGATTCACAGGGAAATAATGTATTCCTGCCATACATTCAGAGAATTAAGCAGAACATGTACACACACACATGCACACACACACACTCATGAGGCTGAGAGAGCAGTCTGAATAACTTTCAAAAGGCTTGCTGCATCTTGCTCCATGAGTGGGTAATGCTTGGCTATTTCTGAGAGACAGACATTAAAATCTGCAGCACAGTCATTTAGAATTTCAAAGGATTCTTCTTCAGGGGGTGGAATACAAAAGGCACCACAGTTATTCACATAATACAGGCGAGGTTGGGGAAACAGCAGCATGCCATTAGGTAAGACTGAGCAGAAAACCTTTCTGGAGAAGCCTAAGATCTATTCATTCAAAGCAAAGAAGTGACCCTAAAATTTTCTTACATCATTTTTCTGTGTAGACATGTGCAAAATGTGTGTGTACATATTTAGAAATATCGTTGTGCAGCTATGTTTTATATTCCACTTGGAGAAGAGCTTGAGAGAGGATCTGAAATGTGTACTGTGGTGCAGACAAGAAAAGGAGGGGAAAAAATATATATTCAAAATACATCACACATCATCCACGCATCTACACAAACATGCTCACATTTCCTTCACCGTGAGCTTTGGGTGTCAATCAGCAGAGAACAAACAGCAAAAAAAAGAAAAACCGGGAGCTCCTTCTGTTGAGGTTTTGTGATAACGTCCTCCAACGTTTCCCTGTTTTTGTTTTCAATGTGCTGAACTAACTGCATGGCTGGAGCAGCGAGGGACGCAGAGCTCACACGTGTAAAGCATTGTGTCCTCTGACATACTATTACACAGAAGGCTCACAGTTCCCCCCTCTCCCTCCCCTTCCTGGTGTTGATGAATTACATGAGATGAATATCACAGATCTGGGTTTTTTTAAACCGTGAGCTTAGGCAGCAACAACGACTGCAAAGCAGACACCGTTGTCTGAACCTCTATTGTTTCTATTTCGGGAGCACATTGAGTGATTAGTTTGGGTAACAGTAACATCACATTACCTTCTACAGGCTGGAAATGTCTTTTAAAACTGAGGCAACGCTGAAGCCATGTGATACAATACTGTAGACAGAGCCAAGTGGAATACATCAAAGAGTGCCTTGATGCAGATGTTTCATGCAGAAGAAAATTAGGTCAGAGACCACTTCAATTTCAGCTTCTGCCAGGCTTGTTTGAGAGCTTCCAGTGAATTCCTAATGAATAGCTTCTAGGGCACTTTTCTCTCATTCAGTCACAAACTGCCACAGCCAGATGAGCTTTCCATGTGGAATTTTTCTCATTATTTAAAATACTAATACTTTGTGTTCACAGATTCCAGAATATTCCTTGCAACAATAGCAACAACTCCCCCTCCTTCATCACCCCCCTGCCTACAATAAAATATGGGGGAAGAGAAAAAGGTGAGGAGAATAACCAATTGATACACAATGTCTGCTTCAGGGGGTGGGCAGGGCAGTGGGCAAGGGAAGGAAAAAAAAAAGAAAAAAGCAGCTTTTTACCATGGTTCATTTAAATTTTGCATGGTAAATAAAAACCAGTAAGGGTCCTTCAGAAAGGCATGGTTTTTTTGCATGATTTTTTGCATCTTGATTTTTTGCATCTTGATTTTTTTTTTTTTTTATTTTTTTTTAATGGCAAGGAATGAGATGCTTTGAAGGTGTTTTTGCAGCCTGTGTGCCTCTCAACTGGCACTGCCTGCTGTAGCCATTGGCCTTGGAGGTAGAGGCTGCCTTGGAGTTGCACACTGCGAGTCTGCACAAAACMACATGAACTTCTGCTGAGCCACAGTGCCCACCCACCTCTCTGCTGAGCTCATCCCCCTCTCCCGAGGCTCTGGGGCCTCTCAACCAAAAAGCAAGAGTGTTTAGATGTTTAGACCCGGTTCTTCTTTAAAGCTGACCACAAGCTAAGCAGAGCATCTTGTGATCCCATATGTGACATCCACCAGGGACATCAAGGTTATGGCACTTGGAAATACAAACTATGGCCTTGAACCTTCCTCAGTGGGAAGAAGTCTCCAGAACTTGTTATACGGGGTTTTGTTTTAGTGTGATTCACCTTCACAGTGGAGTACAAAAGTAGTCCAGCAAGCTGTGAGCTAGAGTCCCAATCTCCCATCCAGGCCCCAGCCCTGTCAAGCATGACTTTTTGGGTCTCACATATCACTCAGTCCATGCTATGCCTGACTTTAAAATAWTTTTTTTTGCTTTCCTGTGATGTTTATGGGGTCAAATCTGAAGGTGCATTGCAACCTCTAGGCACAGGGAGTACCTAAGGGGCTGTGGCATGGCATATTGATAGGGTAAAGGCATAAATCTGGTTGCTGAGAGGAGAAGAAACTTCTCACTCTTTCCACCTAGGCATGCGGGGAGGAAACTCTTCACCCAATAGTGAGATACCCTCTGACACTGATTCCTCTGAGAATCAGGACCACTGATGGCCAGTTCTACCTTGCAGAGCTGAGCGTCCCCTGCTCCACCCACACGGTGCAGAGGATCTTTCTGAGAGCAGTGACTCAGGCTGCCAAAGGAGATGATCCAGAAACTGACATCAGCCCCAACGCGTCCAGCTGTTGTTGTTCACTGGGTAGCAGGCTCCTGACAGAACAGTGTAAACTCCCTTGTGTTCCCAGGGGCTTAGGTGGAACGAAAGCATAATGTGAATTTGCAGCAGAACTCTGTTCTGCATCTCTGTTTTCCTCCGCGGAGCTCAGAGTCCTGCAGAAGTTCACAAATGGCCTTTTGTCTGAGCAGAACAACTGAGACCTTTCCCCATCAAAGTCAGTGTTTCAGAGATGACTTGATGTTTAGGATTCTTCCAAATTCACATCACCACATTAAAGCATTGGGATGTGATTTTTTTTGAAATGCAGAGCCCTCAGCTGAATGTCAGGAACAGGACATTCGTGCTCATGTGCACATCCACCAGTGAGGACAGAGAATCACAATTTTGTGTTCCAGCAGTCACACCCCAACCCACTCCAGAAATCCCTTTGCTGAGCCACTTACCAAGGTCACAGTAAATCACACCCTTCCAGAGGAGCCAGTTGTCCCCAAAATGCTCCACCTGGGTGCTCCCCCCCTCTGTTTGCTGACTCTAGAGCAGACCTGCACTTCTCTTCAGAGGTTTCCCTCTCATCCTGACACCAAGAGTAGTTTTGGGAGACTACAATCAAATCCCCCCAAGAGATTGTCAGACAAAGCAAATAGGAGCATGAGCATCTTCTCCTCGCTTCATGGTTTGAATTCATGGTCTCTCCTACAACTGCATGATCTCTTTACRTCTGGAATGTTTGTGCCCTTTTCCATTCTCCCCCCCAGCCCCGTTCTTAGTTCCCACTGTAAAAGCACATTGGTTCATCCACAAGATCCAAATGCAGTTCTCCACCACCTCAATTATTGGCCCTTGTAGCTCAATTTTTCTCCAAGGCCTAACAGATCTCATTTGCTTTTTTTTTTTAACCTCCAGCTTTTCTTAAAACCCTCATGCATTTGAGTACCACCACATAACTCTTGCAGAAGGGAAATTTTTGTAAAAATACTGGGATTCATTTCATCATGCATATAATAAAGACACTTTTACCAGTTCCTCAGTGGCTGCTCATGCTCTTGGGATACTGGGTTGGAAAACTGTTTACAAAATTAAAACACACCAGAATAACCCACTCAGAGGAATTTAGCTTTTTACCATAAACAATAGGAGCTACCATATCCACCACCTGTTTCACAGAGGGAGCCAGAGAAGGTGATCTTTCTGGCAAAAGCCATGAAGTTTTGGTTTTTTTTTTTTTTTTTTTTTTTTTTTTTTGTTTCTGACCACTAGGCATAGAGATGAAAGCCTCCTTTCACAGCAGAGCAGATGCAGCTTGGCAGCAGCCACAAGCACTTCTCATCACCCTGTAGCTCAAGATAAGGCTGCTCTCCTTACCCATTCAGACACTAGCATCTCCAGGGGTGCTGGTGCAAAGTGGGACTCTGCCATGGACACTGTTTGATCCATATCTGACCATTACATTTATATTTTGCACATTAAACTGGAACAGCCTTACACAGGAACAAACATTCCTGTTGTCCCATCAGCAGCTGCTTTTCCTTTCCTGGAGGAGCTCAGATTCTTGTCTGCACAAAGCCTCCTTTGTTCTGGGTTCTCCCTGCCATCAACCAGGATTCTGGCAGCATCTCTTCCCTTTAACACAGAAGCAATGATCAGACCATCTCTCGCTGCAGGGGTCTGGATGAGTTAGGAGTGAGGGGAAAAGGGGAAAAGGTTTCTTCCCTGTAGTGTTTTCCATGCAGCAAGAAAATTAGAGCACAAGTGTTGCTGGCAAAGCTGTGGTTCCACAGGCATCATGGCATGCTGTGGGGCCTTACCCTCCATCACTCCAGGTGAAGCCAAAATCACCTGATATTTTCAAAACATCCGGTGCTCAACAGGTTTTTTTGGTCCATCTAATTTCCAAACAATGTCTTAAACATCTTCTTTGGATGTTTACCTATGCARTCTGGTCCTCAGTACTAAAGATCAAAGATAAAAAAGAAAGCCTAACGTGACAGTTATTCCTAGGCATGGGTGAAAACAGTTTGCACAAGGAAAGGGAGAATCTCAAAGACAGGAGACAAAACGCCYATCCCACCACTGGCATAAATGGTAAAAGTTGTGTTGAATGAACTAATTCATCTGCACAACCCATCAAATTAGGAGTGTTTTTAAATAGCCTCTTGACTGAGAATTGATGTCTCATTATTCTAAAGTATATCACAGTGAGAGCTCTAGCAATACCAAATAGAATAACTCTCCAAATTGCAGAGACTGCAGCAGAGATTTCACAATAAAGCACTTTACATTTCAGACTTCCAACAATTTCTGCTGTAGGAGTCTGAGGGCCTRGTGAAAATGGCAGCTCRCTGGATTTACTGCAGCATGAGCACRCTGTGCAGAGCTGGAATATCCTGCCTCAAGTGGGTGCCRCAGGGGCCATGCAGCCAAATTCAGTGGTCAAATGTGGCCAGAGGCAGATGGAAATGATGCCTCAGTGGCCTGGTTCCATATCTGACTGTACCTGTCCTGTGGTGTGAAATGGGGCTTTTCTGTCCCCTTTTCAGCAGTGGGATGAACAGGGTAAATGCCAGCTCTCCTCCAAATCCAGATGTGTGGAAAATTCAGAAGCTGTGCTCAGAAGGTCCTAGGCAAAACCTGCTCCAAAAAGCAAAGCAGCCATCAGCAGATGTACACCTAGAGCTTCGCATTAACTTGTGCTCTTTTTCTTATTTTTCTGTTTAATAATCGTGCTTAGTTGCTTTGCTTTTCCTAAAAACCTGCTTCCTCCACTTTTCTGCACACACACTAAACTTGGTTGCCTGCAGAATTTAATTCAGGATCAGATGTTTTAAGTTAGGGATAAGGTGGAATTTCTGCTTCAGAAAACTCAAATTTAATTACATGCTGAAGCAGAACATTACCCCAAAAAGCTTCATTATAAAAAAAGCTGAATGAAAATATTTGGACTTTTTATCAGTTCTCTATTCCTTTTTTTTTTTTTTTTTGTCTTTGGAATGGCAGTGGGCTGGAGACACAAATCCGCTAATAATTTGAAACTGCAATTTGACAAATAAATGAACTTGCAAATGCTCCCGTAAATGACTGAGTGGAGCTGATTTCAAGGCCTGGTAATGAAATGGGAGATTTAAGGCATCACAAGGATTGACAGGACTATCTGTAACACTGAGGAAAGAAGGAATGGTGACAACAGCATGACCTCAAGACATGCAGCAGAGCTCAAAAAACCTCTTTACCACCCAAGGAAATTGCTGATATTACCCAGGGGCTGTGCAGGTGCTTGCTGACCATCACATGAATTTTCCTGGAGTTGTTTTGGCTTCTTGCCCTTTCAGTCTGCATTCCCCATCACCTCTTACCACCCTTTCCCACCACTGGCAGGTGCTGGCAGCTCTTTCAGTGCCTCCCTCCCAAGCCATGGAGCAGCCGGGAGTTTCACATCCCAAGGGCTTCTCACCCACCCTCATTTTGGAAAGGCTCCTTGGGCATCAATCACACTGTCACAAGAGCCTCAGTGGCTTGTGAAAAGCATGGAAGAGCTCACTTAGATGAGGGCTGAGGTGAGCACTTATCAAATTCAGGAAATAATTGTTTTTAAGTCCCCGGTGGAGCATGCTATAGGAACTCCCAGAGCTCTGTGATAACACTAGGGAGTACTAATAAAGCTCCAATTAAGTCTGAACAAAGCTTTTGCCTGACTTTTGCTCCAATCCTTTCTTCACCTTGGTGTATGGGGTTTGAATCTTTGCAGAGCCYTCTCTTCTGTGCCTTTTTGTCCATTGTCCATTATTTCCTCCAAATTTCAGTCTTTGGGCTGCTTGGATACCCTCAGGTCCAGACACAGCTCATGCAGATATTGCTGAAGGGCCATTCAGCATTTTGGCAATTGTCAGTAATCTTTCACAGACCTGGGTAAAGTCTGAGTAAAAGACATATCCAGTATGGGATGAAAGCCAGTGACCAAGAAAAATAATATATMTTGCTCCTGAAATGGGGCAATCCTGGAAGCATGGGCAGGCTGGGGAATGATGCACTGGACAACAGGGATGGAGAAAGGGACCTGGGGGTCATTCTCCACAGCCAGTTGGACATGGGTCAGCAGTGTCCTGCAGCCGGGAGAGCCATCCCTGTCCTGGGGCACTAGGCCCAGCATGGCCGGCCGGGCCAGGGAGGGATTGTCCTGCTCTGCTCTGGTCTGGGGAGRCCTCACCWGGGATATTGTGAGCAGTTCTGGTGCCACGGGKTAAAAAAGGCATTAAACTGTCGGAGAGCGTGCAAAGGAAGGCACAGGGATGGTGAGGGGTGTGCAGGGGTCCCGTGRGGAGCSGCTGAGGGCTCTGGGTCTGTGCGGCTGCACAGGAGGAGCCGGAGGGGAGCCCTCACTGCAGMTCTGCAGCTTCCTCGGGAGGGGACAGCAGGGACAGGGCTGAGCTCTGCTCTGGGACAGGGACAGAACCCAGGCAATGGCCTGAAGTTGTGTCAGGGGGTTAGGCTCAATATTAGGAGAAAAATTTTTCACCCACAGGGTGTTTGGGCACTGCAACAGGCTCCCCAGAGAAGTGGACACAGCATCAAATGAGATGAGTCTTGTGTATACGAAGCACTTGGACAATGCTGTCAGGCACATGGTGTGATTTTGGGTGTTTTCCTGTGCAGGGCCAGGAGCTGAACATGATGATTCTTGTGGGTTCCCTCCAACTCGGACTGTTCTATAATTCTATGATTCTAAGTCTCCTCATTCATAGGTAACTCTGCCCTATTCGCTGGCAGTTTCTAATCAAGAAGAAACTGTCAAGTTCCTTGCCACTGTCTCAACTGAGAAGAATAAGAATAAAATGGCAGCAGGAAATAATTTTTGGCATTTCCCAAAGACATAAAAGGTAGAAACACGTGCTCACTGTCCCATTCTGATGCCATAACTTCTGAGGCAAATTTTTGGAGAGCCAGAGAGGAACCAGACCTTCTCACCTYACCAAGCAGCAACTGCTGAAGTGACTTCTTGGTCATTGACTACAGAGCAAACCCAAACCTCTGGCTGAAATCAGGAAGAGCAGCGAGAGGGACAAAACCCACATTTTCAGAGCTTAATGATCTTCCTACAGAGCGCAACACTTTTACAGTGAGCATCTTCATATCCTGATGGATCCCCTTCCACAATTATTGATTGTCCCCTTTTATCTCTACAGACCCTTCACAGAGTGAAGCTTAAAAACTCTGCTCATAGTACGTGTTTAAGTCACAAAGGATGCCAGAATTTCATCACACCMTCACTGCCAAAGTCTAGCAAAAATTCAGACACTTTAAAAAACTTCTAAAAACTCCCAACTAAGTCAGCTGCTCCAAAGGCAGGACACATTCCCTCTGAGCCCTAACTCGTTGCTAGGTACTGCAAGTCAACAGTTGGCTTCCYGCCTTCCTCTTAAGCCATCTACCATCAAAACATGTCAGAATGAAGGAATATCAATTGTTGCCTGGTAAACAGAAGATTTTTTCCCCCCTTAACCTTTCCTGTAGGTCATCTCCTTTGCATCAGCTCCTCACTCTGCTGCTATCAAACACATGTTGGACAATACTTCTTAAGGGGAGGGAATCCAAAATGGAAATGCGGAACTCAATCTCTTCTGAAGAAACTCATCAAACCCCAGAAATCCCTGCCTCAACTTGTTTTGGAGCAGGCAAGAACTTTCCAGTGTTGTTGCTTCAAGAACACCTGAAAACAGCAGCAACTGAAATATGTCACAATTGTGGTTACTAATTCATGATCACACTCCTGACAGCAGCAGAGAGACCAAAGCAATGTCCTGTGCATATGGTACAGTATTGGTCAGCCTTGTCACCGGGTCACCAAGTCACTRACAGGGCATCATTACCCTGGAAATTCAGTAGCATTCTCGCAGGAACTGGAAGAGTAGTTGAGTGAGGGAAGAGATACAAATTCAGCATGGATTTTTTTTTTCCTAGGCATATGGTATTTAACATACACTGATCCTCATTTCCAAGTATTAGCAGGAATTTTGGAGGTAGTTTTATCAGCATCCTTAATATTTCAAGAAAAATAACTTTTTTTTCTTTTTTTCCCCCTTTTTTTTGGTGTTTACTTGAAGAAGATGACAGATTGGACCAAGTAATAGTTAAGAAACATCTAAGTGGATGCTTTCAATTGGCTTCAGAAGTCTATAAATAATCAGATCCTTCAGACAGTTGAAAATAGTACAGTCATTATTGATAATACAAGGCTTACAAAAATGAACAATAGGACCTGTGGGCAGTAATAGCAAGGACTGACCTGACAAAAACTAAGCAGCCAGAAATTGATAAAAAGTAACATTATATCTCAGATGATGCTTTCTGTCATCTGATTCGGCTCCAGGCTCCATTTGTGAGCCGGATTTTATTCTGTAGGAGGTAAATTGGTTGAGGGGGCTAGGAAGGAGAGGGGGAGATCAACAGGTTGAGCTCAAGTAGTTTCTCTGAGAACTTCTGCAGAAATACAGCAAGGTGCAGCAGGACTGGGAAGAGACTGAAGGCCATGTGATGTAAATCTCTGCTAAAGACACTAAATGCTGCTACAAACAGAGACAATTTAAGCTCCAGTTCTGTCTCCTATATGTACTGGAGACCACACACAGCTGAAATTTTCCCAATGCCCACAGAGGAAGAAGCTGAACGAGACACTGTGAGTAAAGAGTTTGGTACAAATGCCAAATTCCAGCTCCAGGCATATCCTTTTGAACTCACACAAACCTCTCAAAGCRTTACAAAAATATATTCACCTGTTGTTTTTTATTTTAATATCTGACATTTGACCCTTGACAATATGAACCTTCTTTAATGGAGGATTTCAGGCCAATTCACCCAGGAAATCTGGCTTTTAGCTGGGTTAAAAAGGGACCAGTCAGCCTTGGTAGAGAAAAAAAGACAAAAAAGTTGGTCAGCCTCCCTGATCACCTATGTGGCTTGACCCTGAGAAGTTGGGGACAAAATGCCCATTTGCTTGGTGGGTTTAACACAGGCTGGTAGTGTCAGTCCCAAAGCACCTTGTGCATTAAGGTTAACAAACGGGCCCTGACACCAAAACAGTCCAGCAGAACTCAGTAACTTTCAGGGTGTAGTCACAAACAGTGACTGAACAACGCACAAAACATTTTCCTTATTCCTTGATGACATTGTACCTGGAGGGGGTTGTGGGAGAAGAAAGTGTCAAAGGCAACCTGGAATGTTTTTGGCCCACTCAACCACACGGCTGAAAAAGGTCTTCAAGTCACTCAACCCGAGGGAATGGTGTGATCATGGTCAGCTGTTTTTGACTCCACAGGTAGAATTTGTATATTGGCATTTGCAGCTGAAGCAGTTCAGGGAAGTTCTCAGCAGAAACCTGCAGCGAGGCTCAGTTTTGTGCCTCTGGATCCACACGAACTTGTTTGAGGCTCATGTCTTACTTGCTGAAAGGAAGAAAAATCACTTGCTCATTTTGAGCGTTTGGGCTCTTGGCATATTTGCAGCCTGGGAGTCAGAAGGGAGATGAAATCTTTCCCCTTGCAAAGCACCAAGCTGACTCRCCAGCTCCTGTGCCCCGCTGCAGTCTCCTCTGCCAGGAGAGATGAAATACAAGGCCAGCCTGTGCTTCACCGAAGGGCTCCTTGGTGAGACCCCACAACAGGGAATGGTCAGAGGTTTCATGTCATGGGACGCTTGAGGTGCTGCTCTATAACACAGGGCAGCCTGCCTCTGCTCCACTTGAGCCTCTTAGACCTTTCTGCTCTTTGAAAACAGTGGCTGCAGGGGGAAAAACACTGTTCACCSCAACCAGGGTGATCAAAGCAGCACCAGGCTGAAGATCCATGATCTCCGCAGGTCCAAATATAGGTTTAGATCACTGCTGATTTTTGCAAGCGCATTTGAAAGGAGAAATTATATATTTTCTATTATTAGTTTGTAAACTTTTTTTCTCCAAAGGAGCTTCCATAAATTTTTATTTTCCTTGATATATATGCTCACTCCTCAACAAAGCTGGTTCTTTTTCTGATACAGCCATTATTCCTCTTACACCTCAGGCTAGTGAGGATCTCATTTACTGTTTCCCTGGCTCTTCCCATGCAGTAATTGGTGGTATCATAAAGGGTTATTACATTGTTTGCTCTCACCTCTTTCCTCTCGGCTTCCTAAAGACACGCCCTACGCCATGCAATCCCCTCTCAGATGTAAGCCTACTTGCTCTGCTGCTGCAGAATGCAGATCGTATAACCTTATTCTTAGCAATATTCGTATTTTAATCCACAGCTTCCACATGGATTATACTCACACTGATTGATCTCCTCTCTCCAGTCTTAAAAATGTGTCTTAGAATATTTCCTGATTATTCTGCCATCACGTTCAGTGTAGCCTCTCCCAAACCACCATTGACAATACCCTGCCTTTTCAGGCCAAGACAAATACCCATCCTTTGATTCTACTTCTGCTTTATGAACCTGCCTTATTTCCTTATTGTTTTACTGCTTTTTTYCCACCATAATCACTTCCCCAATCATAAGCATATTAGCAGTGCTATGGATCTCATTCCTGACTTGCCTCTCTTTCTTTGTAATTTTTCATTTCATTGGTTAAATTTTCAAGTGATTCTTTGTGGTCAGAATTTTCCTTTTGCTGGATCAAAAGCTTCTGAAACTGTTTCACTTGTACCAAGCTATCCACAGTTTGCAAAACATGACTTGGTATTGGATAGCCAGACATATCTGAATTTCCTGCACACATTTCAGTGCACCGTGATGGTGAGCTGTGTCCTAAAACACATATGGAGAATAAATACCCAGTTCTTGCTGTATTTTTTCTGGGTATCTGTTCAAAAGCATCCAGRAGTTCAAAGACCTGGGAGAAACAAGCATCCACTGCCAAGAGATGGGAAGCACATGTAAACCCATGGAGGACAGACTAGCAAAGAACATGTTTTCCATAAAGCAGCTAAATAGCATCCCTGAGCTGTAGTTGCAATGAAGTCCTCTAATTGAACCTACAGTTAATGAAATTCCTGTAGGAGACTGTCAGAAGATTTAATTTCGCTGTTTACTGAATTATCAGCATGATAGCGAATCCTGTATGCCAGCAYTTTGTGCCAAAGGAGGATGGGATCCAGGGGATAGGATTCATCCAGGGGAGGCCTCTTGCAGCATGGAGGGGTCGGCTGTCATTACACCAACAGCTTGTTGGAGCAAATATATCCCTGGTGGAACACCTCAAAGTTGCATAAAATCATCGTTCTCCAGTTCAAATGGAGAGAATGAGTGAGTCTGCAGGTAATGTGCAGCCACAAATMAAAAGCTGCTCCATGGGCCAGCAAATCAGGCTGCTCAGTGAGAAAATACCACCACGTGCACACAGAACCCACAAGTTGTCTGTGGCACAAGGGGAATATGGAAAATTAAAATGCAGGCAGCAAGGGGGAGACACGAAATAACTGCTCACATTTAATGAGAGGCTGATAAAGCAGCATCCTTCTGGGAGGTGATAACGGCAGGGCTGGGACTTGTGATAGAGGCAAATTTAATCTGAACATGTCTTGTGTTTGATTTTAACATGTCCATCCAGCCCAATGCTCAGGTAAAACACATGAACATGGAGGAAGCATGCAACCACGATTCCCACTTGTTGTGCACCCACTGTGATCCACACCTTTGCAAAGTGCGTGCAAAAGTGCCAGGGTGTAAGGATGGCAGCGTTCTCCACTTGATTTKTGAAGGCAGCTGATGAAAGAACCAAAAGAAATGCGTGATGTAGAGCTCAGACTACTAGGTTTTGTTCACCAGCTKGCTTTATCTCATATTATAAATATGCAGGTGTCTGGTTTATTTTTGTTCTGTTGACTAACTCTGTGGAAAACCAAACTAATTGTGGAAGTGAAGTTGAAATTTTGTTTAGTAGGGAAGAATATACATACCTAGCTATGTAAAGAAAAATTTCATATAAAATTGCATGTTTAAATTTCATCTGAATGTTTATCCCAAAGGTATGGGTACTGAAATACAGTTCTCTATTTTTTTTAAGGGTAAGAAAAATGGTTTACATCCTTTATTATTATTATTATTATTATTATTATTATTATTATTATTATTATTATTATTATG
>NW_026623523.1:400273-420174 GCF_030028575.1 Malurus melanocephalus
AGGACAGGTCAATATTTAGAACACCCAGTCTTCTCCAGTCAACTGTCTTCACTGTTATTCTTAACAAATACAAAGCTTTGGGGTAGCAGTTACCACAGGCAGAGAGGATCCATGAAGTCAGCAAAGGGCAGGGTAGCACAGATGAGAAGTGGGCAGGGCCTTTATGGTGAGTTGACTAGCTCTGAAGSATGAAAACGTCGTGTTACATCCCCAGGCTTGCGTTGTTCTGCTCAAGGAAGCGGGTGCTGGTTTTTATAGAGCGCCGTGAGGCAAGACAAGCTCTCCCATATGGGCTCCAAATGTTTTGTGTCAGTTCTGAAAGCACACTGCTCAATTATGATCTCAAATTAGTGATGATAATATCCAATGAGGAACAGCATGGTTCAGGCTTCCAAAGCGTGGAAGAACTGACCAGGGCTTWAACATCAGTAAGAGCATCAGTGGGGAAAGAACAGATTTTCTCTACTCTTTTTAAAGCAGAGAGAAAAATACTGTGTTTTCTGTTTGGTGTGGTAAGAGCTCTGCCACCTGCTTGAATTTATTTTAACCACTGAGCTTTTGCAACAGTATATTTAATGTCAGTCTGACATGTCCCCTCTCCCAGAGGATGCCTATAAACATCCTTTCAAGAATTCTGTGTAGATAAGACGTATGGAAATTTTCAGTGATAACAATATCTAAAAAAAAAAAAAAATTATAATCTGTGTTCTGCAAGGGGCTCACTGTGGACACCCTGTTCAGTTCCATGGTTTAATTCCTCTATGAGACTCTGTAGAACCTACAAGAGTAAAATTTTACCTGATCATTAAAGTGTTCCAAGCTATCACTACTTACAGGTCTGCAGCCGATTGTTTTTTCTATGGGTCTCATTCTCACTCTTCTTTAAGGAGAAATAAAAAGTAGGAATAAGGTCACATTGGAAGAAGAGCACTGCTTTTAGGTCCAATGTTGCCCAGCTTTTAAAGATATTACACTGCTGGATATTTATGGTTTTATTCCACCATTTATTTTGCCATTTTGTTGATGATTTTTCTCTGTTTACTCCAATCTCTGTGTCTCATTTCCCACTGTAAAATTATTTCCTCAAAGGTATTAAGATAATGAAAGCAAAGAAATTATAAACAAAAAGTAATGACCAAGATTGCACTGAAACTGACAATCAAGAGGAAAACAGGTTTGGTTTAGGGATGAAGAAAAGGAGAACTGGCCTTGCAGCCACAAGTGACGTTCTAGATACTTCAAGTTTCTATAAAATAAGTACATCTTTGAAATCAAAATATAATGAAATCATCATCAGCACCAACATCAATATGGTATTACTGTACTTCATAAGAAATTCAGTTATGGGAGTCTTCTGTGCTGCTTCAGAWTGTCTCATTTCACTGCATTCAAAACTCCTTCAGGGGCTGGAACACTGGATATTGTGTAGCCTGGAAAATCTAATATTTTGATCCCTAGAATTTAATGTAAACCAAAATAGTTGTTTCACTTTCTCTCTCCTTCCCTTTCCAGTTCATTATAGGTGGTGCAGCAAGGGCCATGGAATTTGGAGGCATCCAGGGCAAACATTTTCCATAGTTGTCCTAGAAACAAATCCAGCRGCCCAATCAGCAGCATCACCAGGCAGTACTAGAGGAACTTTAAAATAAAAYGCAACATACTTGTTCACAATGACCTTGACAACTACACGTGAATTGGCAAACTGTGGGGCATATTTTCAGATGTGGAATACTTGGGGTTTTCTGTGTGAGCTGGGTTTTTTGTTGCTTTCTTTTTTTTTTTGAGTTTTTGTTTGTATTTTTTTGGTTTTTTCTTGTCTGTTTTTATTTTTGTTTTTGTTTGTCTTGTTTATTTTTATTTGTTTATTATTTGAGGTTTGTTGTTGTTTTTTTGTGTCTTTGTTTTGCTTTGGTTGGTTGTTTTTTTGATTTTTTGGGGTTCTTTTTAGTTTGTTACCCATGATATAGACAATTTAGGGTATAAAGCATGAATATTTCTTTTTCTGTGCTGGAGATGAACTTGCCATTGAGTTGCAGGCATGTTTCTAACACACTCCTCCTCATCTGATTTAGGTTACCTGCTGAAAAAAAACCCTGAAATTTAATGTCACAATTCTTTTGCTTGAGCAAATCTTGTGTTTACAGCTATTTCTTCCATATCTAAGTGCTGAGCTAAATCCATAGAACATTTTACCCTGTGTAGTTCAGCTAAATGATTTGTACAAGTGAAATGTTTGGAATGGAAAATTACTAATAATTAATCAGGAAAAAAAGCCCAACAACACATGAAAWCAGGGCTGAGTTCTTTACCCACAGGACTAATTTTTGAGAGAGAACTGATTTTGGGACAGCTGAATGTAAGCAGCCACATATGAGATGGTAAGAATGTGACTATCACATTCAAAGATCAAATGAGCATAAATGAAAGGGGGGAAGCATGTTTTATATAGACACAGATGCAAGTGCTTTGATAAACAGGTGTTGAAGAAAATTTTAAAAAGAGCGGCTTTCAAGTAATGTGAAAGAGGGCTAACACTTCCTATGGCTAGAAAATAGGGCTGGGCAGAATCCTGAGAGGCTTTTTTAATCTTCTGCCAAACTTAAATCAGTATTTTAACCATACCTAAATAAGATGACATCCAATTTCCAAGAAATGTCCATTCAGCCTCTTAAAATGTGGYTCATGGCTGTCTCTCTTTAGAAATTGGCACCTGCTGTGAGGGAAGGTGTGCCTGGCCATGGCAGGCAGGTTGGAACCACAGGATCTCTGAGGTCTCTTTCAAGCCAAAGACTCTACAAGGTATGACCAAATCTGGGTCTGCCTGGATCCTACGGTTCTGAAGAAAGGCAGCGTGATTTTAAACCTAATGAACCAGTTGGAGACAAAGCTGCTGACATGCCCCAGTATTGACAGGTTAGCTTAGACAGCAAGTTACTTGTGCTGAGCACTTTAAACACCCAGTAGGAAAATATCAGATTCCACGGCTTAACTCTTGGAATCACAGCCTGCTAGGGAATTGCTTCAGCTGAAAAATGGTGCTTTTTTTCAGTCTTAGCAGGTGTCCACAGCATTACAGGCAGTATGATAATAGAGGCACAGGCTCAGCAGGGACATGATCAGAAGCTAGGAGAAGTCAGAAAATGAGCATAAGCAGAAAACATGATGTTTAATCAAGAAAGTGYAACCCAAGGCAAAAAAAAACATGAAGAAGAAAAGGAGAAGAAGTAGTTGTGACACATTCTTTAATATCAAAGAATCAGGACAGCCGAGTATGAGGAACTACAGGACACAGCTTTTGTTTAAAATGGAGAATATATTGATTGTTAGGAGCTTTATGGAAGATCCTAGAAGAGGCAGGGTGGGAACTGGTTGAGGTCTATATTGCTACCTAAACCGTTCTAAGCAGCCCAGAGATACTTTAGATGAAATTTACAGCAATAAGAAAAAATCCTCATGGAGCTCAGCAACACAAACCTTGTGTTTTGTCGTGTCCTCACAGTCAGATTATCAATCCAGCAAGCAATCACCTGGCAATCAGAGGGACTGATGAGCAGCACACTGGGCTGTGCCACGCAAGACAGGATGTCTTTCTGCATTCATAAAACATGGCTTCACTGTGCTAATATACCTGAAAGAGACAATCCTCGCTCTAATAAACTTTCAAGCTAAGCAGAAGCAAAAAAAAAAAAAAAAAAAAAAAAAAAAAAAAATAAAAAAAATAAAAAAAATCCACGAGTAAAATCCAAATTATGTACATATGCCAGAGGAATTCTTTGCTGTCTTAATCAAGGAAGTTTGATCATGGTCTCCTTAAAAGAGACATTTGTAAGGAAAAATTATTGTTAGTTCTCCATCTAAAGGTTTTGGAAGGACAGCTGGAGTAATGCAAAGAAGTCACCCACATTCYTTTATGGAGTCCAGCTGGAGCAGACCACAATTGACTGAACACACAGTGAAAAAATGATCTTCTAAAAGCTCTAAATCATGCAGTGAGTGGCAGGGAAGCTCCACATTAGTTTTATTTGATGTTTAATAGCAAAGAAGCAAAATTTCTTTCCAGAAGTCACAGTGAAGAAAAATGCCCAAAGTACAGGGTACACTAACAGTGAATTTTATAGACATATATATTTATATATGCTAAATAAATATATAAAATAAATGTAAAATAAAAAAAATTACATAATAAAATACAGAGAATGGAATGGAATGGAATGGAATGGAATAGAATAGAATAGAATAGAATAGAATAGAATAGAATAGAATAGAATAGAATAGAATAGAATAGAATATGTTACATAGAATATATAAATGATTGGTCAAGTATCATGACTATAGGTGCCCTGGAAAATCCTTTAAACTGGCTAATTCTCTGAGCTTCAAATTTGTCTGCAGAGCACCAAATTGTCTTCTTGTACTCAAGAAAAGAGGGCTTAAACTCTGTGATCAGGTTTCTGGGACATCAGAGCAGGAGATTGCACTGGATGACCTTGTGAGATCCCTTCCAGCCTTTGATCACAGAGAGTCCAAACCCCTGTAACAACAGGAAGGAATCACTCACTGAGCAGCAAAACCATGGGGCAGATGCTCTGTGAGAGACTTGCATCAGAYATCAGCACAGACCTGCCAGGCAGTTCCCACTGCTCCCTCCTGCTCTTCCTTGATCTGGTCAAGCCACTATCAAGGGCAAACAGCTTCAGATAAGCCTCACCTCTGGCCAGCCAGAAATTCTCCTCTGAGATTCAGAGTCTTTTCCTCACCTTTTAAAATCCAGGCAGCTGGAGGTSCTCCACAGGTCTGAGAGTCAGGTCAGGCAAATCCCCTTCCTGTGGATGACAATATGTGTTTGTAGGGCCTGCTGTGTTCCTGAGAGGAGTCACTTGGAAAGGCAGACCATGAAGTGATTTGCTGTAAGTCTGGCCAGCTTTTACTCTCCTCATTTGGGTTTGTTTCCTGGTGAAAGCGTAAATCTTCTGTCCCTTTCTTGCTGCTCTGCTTTCAGCACTAGAGATCAGCAGTACTGTAATCAAACAAACAAATAAAATCTGTGAGCATGAGTAGGAAGGGCCCTGCAAGTGCTCTGTTGACATCTTCATCCTCAGCCGTGTCCACCTGCAACCAAGCAAAATTGACTCAGTAAATTATTTTTTAGCTACATTGACACAATTAGTCCTCATTCTGGCCACTTCAGTGCACACAGACAGTGTGCAAATTAACAGTTTGTGAACTGAATTCTCTAATGCAGCTCTGGAATCCCCAGGTTCCRGTGCATTTCCTTGTAGATGTATTTCATTCCTTGGCATTGAGGTGGACACAGAGATTATTCATTGCTTTAGGGGCATTCTTCTGCTTAGCTTGGGTTTGTTGCTGTTTTATGTTTTGTTTCGGGGTTTTTTTGCACTAAATCAGCAAATTCTCTCAAGTTTGGCCCAAAACTAGGACAAGGAAGAAGATGAAGCAAAAACTGAAGTTTTGTGGTAAGMGCAGTTAAATCAACAGCAGCAGCARCACAAGTAGAGGAAGAAGGTTTCTGTTACTCAACRTATTTCTATAATGAGGCATTAGAAATCATGGCAGTCTGCTCTGCCCATTCCCAAACTTGGAAGAACTAGAAAACAGGCATAGTTTAAAAATAATAGAGGAGGTGGAGCATTAATTCCTAGCAGGAACATAAAAAATTGTGCTTTTCAGATTTTGCCACACGGTTTCACCCTGAGAAATACAGCAAAGTTGTCCTGCATCTTCTGGCACYAGGTACAATCACACCAGCAAAACCTCCTGCAAAAATACAGCTCCACTGATGTGCAACACATCTAGCATGGTATGGCTCTCTCAAAGAAAAAAATCAGTGCCAAGCTACAACTTCAAGCCACCTCAGAAATGGGGGTAGCACACTAATGGGGCTGCAATGGCCCAAGTTTTTCTCRTGCAAGTGTATAAGCTCATGGATATCACCCCTCGCACCATAGACTTGTGTTCCTTCAGCTACTTCAGTAATTAGAAGAGGAATCACAGCCAAGTGTGTCCCACTGATGCTCATGAGAGTTCAATTTTTGCTYCACAGAAGGGAGGTGATCATGCTCTGTCTTCTGCAAATATCTCCAGTCCTCTGGCCTGCTTGGAAGCAAAACACAGGGTTTCAAAAATTCACAGAAGAAATTTAGTTTGCCTAGTAGCCGCTCTCAAGAGTAATAATATTTATATTTTTATAATACCTAAAAAGTAGGTGTTAGACCCACAAAACACAGAAGAAAAAGGACAGTTTTTTCCCCCCAAAAGCACTCACTGTTTTCATACAAGAAGAATGCATGACCTTTTAAATGACCCGTTCTACACGGATCTCAGTGAACAACCCAAATAAAGCTGGCGATTTAACACCGATGTAATTCCATTGAAAATCAGCAGAATTACATCAGCATGAGGTCAGAGAGGGGACATGGGCCCAGATTCTGCAGACACTCACAGAATGTAGGAAGAGGTATAGAAATCAGATTGTATGGGCAGCAACTGGCTTCAGTGGAGGAAATGTGTGCTCAAACCAGCGAAAGGGAGCATACCGATGTGGTAACTATAGCAGGCATCTATTTAATTATGTCTTATGTTCAAACCATTCCTTTTTTAATTAAAATCATTGAATTTATCAGTATAAGTGAAACCGAGGAATCCTCATACTTTGAACATGGAGAAATAAATTATAATTTGTTTGAAGGATTAGTGCCGTCTGGTTTGATTTTAATAAAGATAAGAAAGGAAAAACAGAGACATGGAACCATACGAGCCCTCATAATGAAGCACATGGCTTTTCTCTACTCAAACAACAGAACAGATGTGTTAAACGTACAGCGCAGATTTAACAAACTATCATTCGTGTTTTTTCCTAAGGTTTTAAGAGGGGTTTGGAAATTCATCTCACCCCAGAATCCGTGCTTTACCTGCAAATTTTAAAGTAACTTCTGAATTACCTTTGATGGATTTTGCTGCTTCAGGTTCCAGAGGAGACTCTTTACATATCAGACCATCAAACTTCCCTATCAGTCCATGGATTGCTTGCTTTTGGGTGATTGTTCAGGGAATCGGCAATTTCCTTCAAATGCAGGGAAACCTACATTCTCTTAAGTGGCAAAGATGTAATTTAGAGAGCAATGATGGATGAATCCATGGTTTTGACACTGCAGCAGGCCACAGGGATTTGGTTCTGCTGCTGGCTCTGTTGCTTCTTTCTTGTGAAACCACCAGAAAATATTTGAGTAAACTTTTCATAAAAAATACAGAGTTTTAAAGGTGAGGAGGCACCATGTTTTCTGCATTTGGCCTACATCTCCCCAAGAAAACATTGTTTTGAAAAAGATGAAAAATTCTGATCATGGTCGGAGTTGGTCTGTTTGACGATGAATTAATCTCACTATTAAAACAATGCATTTCATTCATTGCTAACAGGGAATTCTAATTCTATCCCTGAGAAAATAATACAAAAACCACAAAAAAAACCCCACCCCACAGGAATTCAAGAAGAGAACCATCAGTAAATGCAGGGGGTATGGATGATATCCCAAGGGTGACAAGAAAAATGGGAGACCAGGCAACACTAACAACACAAGAAATCTGAATTCCAAAATCAAGGAGGAAGAGMGAAAACGCAGGAGAGACAATTCTTTTTGTACCATAACTGCTGCATTTTTATGAAGAACACGGGAAAAAAAATCACACAGGAGGTAAAAAATAGTTCTAGCTACAAAGACAAACACGAATGCACATAATGAACACACAGGTTAAAAAAATATAAAACAAAAAAGAGTGATGCAAGTAGAAAAGAAGAATAACTAAAATGACACAGTTCCTCCATAAAGACCCTRACAAAACCCCTCAAAAACCCCAACAAAGGGAAGTCTTGGCCTGCTACTCAATGAGCAGAGAAAGATACTGGCACTTGGCACCATTTGTTGTCTTTTTGCTTCACTTGTCACTAAAGAGGTCCTCTGCAACCAGGTGGCAAATCCAGTGAATGTCATCAGCATGAAGAGCAAATCATGTCAAAACAACTTTACTTCTGTCTCTGACCGAGAAACAGACCTTGTGTGGATGGAGATAGTAGACCTCATCTAAATGAAATTTATTAAGGCTTTTGACTTTATCTCGGAGGATGTCCTAATCAATAATCTAAGAACATCTAAATAAAACTGAATTGCTGTGCGTACAAAGTAGTTCGAAACTGTACCTAAAGGATAATTATCAGCGATTGTTTAAATCTAAAGATTTTCTCGAAGAAGGAAATTCTTTATATCTAAAGACGTTTCTCGAAGAAGAAAGGCTCCAGAGCAGGCTGTCCTCGTGCCAAAAGATGAGCTTGTAGGGAAGAACCACCAGGCTGAACAGAGAGTTGGTTGTGGAACTCAGGTTAAAAAGCAAAGTTTGTGACTTTTGGGAGAAGGATCAGGACACTCAAGAGGGCAACAGAGATGGGGTGTTACACAGGAGTAAAATTAAAATGGACATCCTAAATTGGAACTTAATCAGATTTCTGCCGTAAAAGACAATAAAATTACAACTTATTGTAAAAGACAWTAAAAATGTTTCTAAAAATACACCATCAGCAAAAGGAGGGCTAAGGAGAATCTCCATCCTTTACTGGATGCAGGTGGAAACAATGACCAAGGGTGAGGAAGAAGCTGAGGCACTTGGACCTGTTTTTAACAGCAAAACCAGTTGTTCTCCAAGCACCCTGAGCTGGAATACAGAGTGGAATGAAGCCCCCACAACCCAAGGGGAAGTGATTAATGACCTCTCACCTGTTAGACATACACAAATCCATGGGGCAAGATGGGATCCTCCTGAGGAATTCCACAGAGAGATTTGGTGGAAGAGCTCTCTGAGAYACTTTCAGTCATTTACCAACCATCCTGGCTGCACAGGGAAGTCCCAGGGCTGGAAGCTGGCAAATATGACACTTCTCTACAAAAGGGATTAAAAGAAGGAGTTGGGGAACTAAAGAGTTACAGGCCTGTCACCTGCCCTCAGAGCCAGGGYGGTGATGGAGCAGATCACCTCGAGCGCCATCGTGCAGCAGGGACAGCACAGCCAGGGGATCAGGCCCAGCCAGCCTGGCTTTAGGGGAGGCAGGTCCTGCCTGAGCACCCCGATGTCCTCCTGTGACAAGGGGACGGCTCAGGGGACAAGGAAAAGGCCGTGGATGGGCCTGCCTGGACTCTGCAGAGCCTTTGACACCTTCTCCTGCAGCATCTGGAGAGCCCGGCTGCTCCTGGACAGGGCCCTGTTCTGTGGGTGAAGAACGGGCTGAGGGCAGGGCCAGGGGGTGCTGGGGACAGGAGGGACATCTGGGGGGGGGCTGGGCACTGGGGGCATTCCATGGGGACAGTGCTGGGGAGAGGAGGGACATCCAACTGGGGCTGGGCACCAGAGGGGTTCCATGGGGTCAGGGCTGGGCCTGTCCCCTCTGCCATCTTTATCCAGGGGCTGGGGAGGGGATCGAGGGCCCCTCAGCGCTGCAGCACCGAGCTGGGTGGGAGTGTGGATGTGCTGGGGACAGGAGGGCTCTGCAGGGGGGTCTGGACAGGCTGGACGTGGCCTGAGGCCGATGGCGTGAGGGACAGCAGGGGAAGGGCTGGCCCTGCCCTCGGGTCACAACAACTCTGCAGCTCCAGGCTGGGCTGGGTGCTCGGGGAGCTGGGAAAGGCCCTGGGGGTGCTGGTGACAGCAGCNACCACCCCTTTTATTTTCCCAATAAAACTTTCACAATGCTAAAATGCAAGACTGGAACATATTAACTTCAAAGACACGTAATGGCAACTGCTCCTTGATCTTGAATTCCATGAAATTTCGGGTCATCGTGGGGAAGCCAGCAACCAGTTTAGTTAAATGTTTAATGACATAAAAACAGTGATTGATTGCCATAAAAACGGCTCCCAGGGATTACAAAAGTGAGGTGACTCACAGMACTCAGTCAATGCTCCCAACTAAACAGAAGAACTATTTGGCTACAAAGTTCCTGTCGGCCAGATGGAACACTGAAATGCATATCTTTTGAGAAAAAAAAAAGTCAATAATAAGATAGGCTAAAAGTTAGTTTTATTTCTTTTGCTGACTTAAAAAAAAACGTATTTCAGGTGAATACAGAACGGAAAACCACACAATCGCTTTGTAAGCAACGCGAGCGGCACAGACCTGTCTCTACTGTTACAACCTATATAAATATTTCTCTTTTCTCTATTAAAAGCCAAGCAAAAGTRCTCCAGGACCTCAGAAACACTTCACAATTTAAGTAGGGAGGGGCTGGTGGCATTTCTGTAGGTGCAGGTGACCTGCCCGGCGGGACTGTGGCCGGAGCGAGAGGGGTCAGCGAACTGTGCGAGATTTAAAGCGAATTCAAAGCGCCGCAAACGGGGGGAGGATTTTGCCTGGAATTCGGGAATTCTGTCTGGAATTTGTGCGGCATSGCTCCTGCAGATTTCCCGGCACAAGACAGATGGCAGTGCAACCAAACCAGAGCCGGGGCTGCCGGCTCTCCCTCTGGGTCTAACTCCTATTATCCACTTGTAAATTAACCTGTCAATTTATCAATCAACACCATCTTGATTCTCCCCTGTTCCACTGCCCGGCATCGCTGCGAATTTGCCTCGTAAATAACTGGGAGCCCCATGTTTGTTAGTATTGTGAATGAGTTTATTATCACTTTGATGACTGCTATGAATCACAAATGCTGCCGAGAGCCTGATAAGGGAGAGGGGGGAAAAAAAAAAAAAAAAAAAAAGCAGCAATCAATGCTATGTTCTTTCTAGTTTCACTGTCATGGGTAATTGATCTGAAAATGTTGCACGTTACATGTGGAAACTGAGGCAGGGGACATAACGTGCCCCACACAGTCACGTGGCAAATCGTTGGCAGAGCTGGAGCAGACCCCTCGTATTTTGTGGTTACTGAACCACAGCAGCAAATGCCTGGAGCATCATGACCCATAATGTGTGTCCTGGCACAGAGACAAGGCATGGTCAGCTGTACAAAATGCTGTTGTCCTTTCTGGTGTCTGAATAAGAACAGGCTGCCAGCCATCATCTTAGGCTCTCAGAAATTTCAGGACAGCAAGCATCATTATAAGACCTCACATAAGGTCTTTAACGGTGTTTGCTGTCCTAAAATTTCTAAGAAATTCAGGCACATTCTTCAGACTTTATACTTCTACAAGGTAGCCAGAGAAGTAGTCAGATTGATAGGACTTTATTATGGCTTTTCACTGTGGGTTTCCCCTGAAGAAATGACTAATAACATCAGTCTGCATTTCCCCAGTTTTCAGCCAAATCACCAGGGCTTGGAGCAATATACATTCACCAGAGCAGTAATTAGAAGGACCCTTGGTTATCCTGGAAATGAGATTCAGATGGCAGAGATAAAACTGGTAGATGCTAAAACACAGACCCCCTCTCTAAAGTTCTGGGAGATGAAATGGCCCTGCTGTATATCACATCTCACTGCCGTAAATTGCGGCTGATGAAGTATCGGACATGGGAACTCTGAACCGCCAAGGTGCCTCTAAATGAGCTCCGGACCCCAGAGAGCTGAGCCCCTTTTGCATGAAGGGTAGGCAGGAAAAAAGTGCATGAGAGCCTTTGTTCTGCCTCTCAAACGTGCTCTCCAAGTGAGGAAAGCTTGTGAGGAGCACGGCTCCATCCTGCAGGGTGCTGCAGGCTTCCGAGCACTCCGCTCTCCCTTCCCCTCCACAGATGTGTTTGATTAGGAGGGCAGGACTCAGGCTGCCTTGAGAACTCCCAGCACAGCTCTGCTTTTCCGGCAAAGACATGGCCCCTCAAGGAGAGGGGACATTTCCAGTACAGAAGCTGAAGTTTTCCTGGTGACAGCAGGAGATGCTGTCGAGTCCTTATTTGCTGGATTTACTGGCTGCCATGCAGGCATGCTGCCGGGAGACCGCTCRCTGTTTGATGGGGGCCTGAAGTTTAAAGCTGCTTCCAGAGTTTTGTTGAGACAGACAGAATTCTGTCAACAGCACACCAGACAGAGAATCGTTAATAAGAACGCACTTTGGGATGCTGCTGTGTGCATGCTCTCTTCCTGGTGGTTGCAGTTCCAAACTAATTAATTTCTGTGATCTGAACCATTCTCTTTTATTAGTAGTACCAGCATGTGCGGCGCTGCATAGTTATAGATGATGTGCTCTCTCTGGGGATCCTATCAGCATGCCATTGTAGGTCTTCACAACGTGGAGAGAAATGTCTCCTATGCTTCCTCAGCAGCCTTATTTTTTTTTTTTCCATGTTGTTATTTATTTCCCTTGAACTCATTCTGCTTTCTCCCTCATTGTGAGCTCTGTGTTTGTTCCTTGTGGGTTTCAGGGGCTGCTCAGCTCTGTCCTTGACTCCGACTGCTCAGAGTGACCTTTCTGATAATTCTTCTTCCCTCCCTGGGGCTGAGGTTTGCGGGTAAGGCAAACTCACAGTTTCCTTGGATAATCTGACTTCATTATTTTCATTGTCAGGGGAGTGTGAGGTTCTGCTGCTCCTTGGTGTGCAGCCTTCAGGATGAGTGATACATGAGTTTCTCCTCTCTCATGGCAGATAATCTTGACAAGGCTTCTCTTTCCTGTTGCTTGCCTCACTTGAAACAGCACAAAACCATAAACACATCTACACACACATGGTCTCTCCCCATGCATGTTCCTTTATCACCTGCACTGCAAGGTCCTGTGACATTCTCAGCTCTTTCTTGCAGTTCAGGTGTCCACTGAGGTCCCCAAAAGCACCTCTTCATGGATCTTTCAAAGTGTCCTGGTTTGCAGGAGCTGAAGGACAATTAGTCAGTAATCACTGGCCTCTTTTGGAAACTGAATATAGGGCATAGCTGCTGCTTCCAGAGAGTGCTCCACTAATTGKTTTTGTCATCTCACTCTTAGTTCATTTTATTCACAGTTCACTTTTTTCTTTTTATTTTCTATTTCACCACCCCCCCCCCCCCCCCCCCCCCCCCCAAGAAATGCACAAAACTCCATGTTTCACCTGGCCCTGGATGGCAGCTGGGGTCTATTTTTCACCAAACATGGGGAAGTTTCTTGGCTGCAGGAGACACCAGTGTTTGCCATCCCAGATATCACCAGGACCTTCTTGTTTTCATCCAAGCCCTCATGTAGATTTTGTTTGGACTCTCCTTCTGCTTTGCTCAGCTCTGATACACAAGCACATCTGAATCGGGACCTTCCATCACTGCTGGAGTGAAAGTTTGGCTTGCTGCTGGCCAGCACTGACCCCCACACCTGGAGCACATCTGCCTTGCACATCTCCTAGCCCTTGTACTGCCTTCCATTGGCATTTCAATTTTTTTTTCAGCATTTTACTTGTTCTTTTCAACAACATTAATCTCTGTCACAACAGACTGCTATATTCTGAGTATAGATTTATCTGTGCAGATCCCATCCCAAATAACTATCTAAATAAAATGTAATATTTCTTCTCCACAGCCATGTCGTTTGTTTTTYGCCTGGAAGCCTGAACATTTATTGATGAATCCATATTTGTACTACAGCAGTCTCTCTAATAATTTCTTTAGTCATGTTCTGTGTGGTTTGTAATAGTGCGTGAAACTGGAAAGGGAAGTTATGCAAATATCAATAATAATTACATTCTCTGTATGCAGATTTCCTCAATATTTCTTCAAATTCATCTTCTAAATTACTTTTGCACAGTTTAAGCAAATGTAAACATGCATTTTAATAATTGTGGGACCATTTAGAGTGCAATCTCTACTCAGTTAATCCCCTCAATTAAGGAAGCACTGTAAATAAAGATAATGTATATACCTAGAAATATGGTTGCCTTGATATTTACATATTTTATAAGTTGGTAGGTTGCTCTTCTAATTCAAAGTGACAGTTTCATTGTTAGGGCAGATTTAACTGTTTTAAAAAAGTGCAGTAATGCCATAATTGATTTAAGAGAAGTTTCCAGAATTAAAGCCAAACATTCTTGAATATGCAGAGCACTTTAGTCATTGATGTTTGTCTGCTGTCACCATATATTCTATATAACAATGATGCAGTCCTAGATTTCCACCATTAAAAGCAGTGTCTTACCAGACACTCCACATTCAAGAGAGAAAAATTTTATGAATGTCAATTCCTCATTCCATTATTGCTTTTACAGAGGCCTTTGCTGCTCCAAACCTGGCCAACGTGTCTTTCACTACTTTGAAGTCAGTAACACGACCATCAGATGCTGTTTGATATCCTGTCAGTGCTCTGGGGTTAAAATTCTCTCTGTCCATGGAGCTGCCTCTCCCAGTCCTTCAGCCCTCACCACTGTCTCTTCAATACACCAGGAAATTTTTCCACTCTTCCTTCCCCAGGGTTTTAAAGGATCAGARCTCTCAGAGAAGGTCTGAGGGGCATTGTGGTCCTTCCAGCTCACTGAAAGTACCACTGGGGCTGCCTTTTTCCAAGATGTGGGAACCTGGTGTCTTTAAAGTGACTCCCAGCAGCTGCAGGAGTCTTCTGCTCCACATGTGACATCTTTGGAAGTAAATGAAACAACAGGCTGAAGACAAGCCTCTGAAGGGCTGTTGACACATCATCTGTTCCGCTGAGATCCAAACAGCCCTCAGCAGGGTGCAACAACAAAACTCACACCGCCAAACCAGGACGCTTTCGTGTGGGATCTGATCCACAAGAAGGGGGGGAAAAGATGGATCTCACTCACCTTGGCCTCCTCCCAAAGCAGCCCTACCGGGGATATCCCCATAAATCAGCCACAAAGCCATCTCCAGAAAGGGTCAATCCTTATTGTAAAACAGCGCTTGCATGGGGCTGTAAATTTAAAATGTGCTTGGCGGAAATGGGCCGGCGAGTGCTCTTCCCCCAAAGAGCTGACAGCTGCCTGTACCCCACTGAGCTGCAGGGACCCTTTTAAAAGCAGTTGCTTACTCGGAAACAAGAAGCTGCCTGTAGCTAGCATCCAATAAATCACCGCTTTCAACTCAGGTCGCACATTCTCAGATGTGTAATCAGAACACAGATTCATAGATTTTGAGGCCAGGAGGGACTGCTCTGATCATCCAGCCCRACTCCCTGCATAACACAGGTCACAGAACATCACCCAGCCACTCCTGAACTGCTGTGGCCCTCTTCTTCAGATGCTGCTGTTGCAGTGGCTGTCAGCCAGCGAGACACGCTTGTCCCAAATAGAGCAGTGAACATCACCTTATCCTGGAAGCCTTCCAAGACAGAGAGCCAGGCTCAGATTATATTTGTTTATAAGGAGAGGAAAGAAAGGAAATGGTGCCCCCCACCAGAGAAAATCCAATGTTGCCCACACCTTGTGGAGAACATATAGTGTTGGTGATGAGAATAACAAATAACACATGGCTGGTTTGGAATACCCCTGGCGTTTCCAGCACTCAGGGCAGGGAAGTATTGCACTGAAACCAGAGCAAACCAGGGGAAAATAAAACCTCTGTTACAGAAAATAGGGATAGGTGCCATAAGTACTCCCAGGGGACAAGAGATTTTGTACACCCCATTTTATAGAGAGAGGAAAGGTTTGTAGGAAGAGGCAATATCTTTTATTAGACCACCTGATAGATTTGGGGGATAAAAAGGGCAGGGTTTCAGACATGCAAGCCCTTCTTCACATCTGAAATATAATTTTATTGATACTTGCCTCAGGATATCTCGGAGGGCCATGGAGTTTTTTTACCTCATTTCTTACAGAAGAAAACTTGTGCTCTGTCTGTCTGTCAGCCCCACCTAATTGCTTTTGAATCAGTCAATCGATTTCAATCACATTGTCAGGGGGAGGGGTAAAGGTTTTGCAGATATTACATTCTCTCACGTTTAAAGAAAATAGGTCACAAGGCAAAAGACATACCCAGATGTGTGCCCCTACGAGGAAAAATTGCAGGTTGATTATTAGACAATCCACATGGATGAGAAAAATAGGAAAGCGGTATTCAACAGTTTCGCAGAGCGTGGCACTACTTCTTTTAAAAATCAGATTCCCTCCAAAGGGTCTCAAAAAACCAATTCAGGTGTTAAACCCACCTTCTTTGAGCCTGTCTCAGCCACCTTTCCCAGTCAAAAGTGGCAAAGTTTGCTGGTTTTCATACAGTAATTGCAAGCACTTTTTTTCCCTTAACGTGTTACAGCAATGATAGCTCATGGCTGTGGTTACCGAGAGCCCCAGACAATTCCCTTCTCCAAACATCTCGCTGCTGACGGGTGAGCTTTGCACTGGAGCACAGACAGGAGCTATGAATCAACATCTGTGCTGTTGCATAAGATGTGGCAATGGCAATCTCTATCTCACGAGACCCTCGCTGTTTACTGAGGAATGGGTTGAGATCTAGGTCTGGAGTTCCCTTGGGTAACAATCTGCAACTGGGGAAGCTCCTCGGGCTGTGATTTGCTCTGAAAAACCTTTTTTATTTTTTTTTTTTCACTCTGTCAGCCAAACCTTGACGAGAAGAGAAAAACAGCACAAAAGGTGTTGAAGAGACAGAAGGTGTCAGAAAACAGTGATCTGACAGCTCTTGCCTTGTGGGCAACTGTGCTGACACAGGGCTTTCTTCTCTTATCAAGGTGTTTTGTAGTTTTGTCTCATTCTGTGTGTCCAGTAGCCTTCCCTACTTAACTCCCCTCAAGGCTGATTAAAATGCAGCCTCGTTCTGCTCCTCCTGTGTCTCCTTTTCTGACACCCATCCTTCTCTCCACGCACAGTCTGGGATTTCTCACAGCCCTTCACAATTTTCACCACAGCTATGCCCCCAGATTTGGTGTCCTTCCCAGTGGGAATTATGACCTCACACTCACAGGTCCAGGTGTGGAACCACAAAAGCTGGTTTCCATCCAGCAGAGCACAGGAAGTGCTGGAGGTGATGCCACAAATTCTGGAGCAGCACCTGGGGACAGGTGTGGAGCTCTGGGTGTTGCCCAATGAGTCAGATCTAAGGAATAGCTTGCGTGATGGTTTGTGGAGTGCTGCTGTTGCAAGGTCCTCCTCCGCAGTCATTGAAACTGGAGCTTCCCCCCCACCTCCCCGCAGTCTGACTTCCTCTATATTTAGCTACCCTACCTACTTACTTAACAAGGAACAATAATTTCTCATTTATTAAAATTCAGGCATGCTAGACACAAAGAAACACATAGTGCAATTAGTCCTTGTAAAGGCAACGCTGTCTTGCACGGTTCTTTTACAAAAGCATCTCACAACCCAAGATTTGCCTTCAGCAAAGTCTCCAGCAGTGCTGCAGGTGCAAACTTGTGTTTTTGAGCCATCAGAAGGCAGGAGCACAAAGAGATAAACCAGATTACCAGTTCCATAAGCAGACAAATTAATACATATAACCAACACCCAACTGCCAAAGCACAGCTTTCAGACATATATGTTAAAACAATCAGCTAATTAGGAGCATGGATTTTCTGTCTCATGCACAATCTCAGGCAGCTTCAAAGTGTGGTGGTAAAGTGTTAGCAGCTAAAGAATCTGCAGGACTCATTTCAGCAAGCGTTTTTTAAAACAGAACCTGTATTATAATCAAAAGAAGTGATACACTTATTTGATCTATTTTAAGAACCAAGCCAGCTCAAGGTCAATTGCTGATCAAGAACAATGGAGGAAAACTAGGTGAGATAATTTTAAAGACATTTGAATTAAGACACAGATCCAACCTGTTTGAAAGTAATTTGTAATAAATTATCTCAATTTACATAACTCAAGTGTTTTCACCCTGGTACCTCAAAGAGATTCATCTGCATATGAATTAGAAGACATTGTTGCAGATGATTTCTCCCCAAAACTCCCCGAATTGGAACTCACACATGGAAAACATGTGGTGTAGAGGAATGATCTAGCAGATAGGAAACTTCTGCTTCCAAGGCAGCAGCTCAGTGTTTCAGTCAGTGCACAGAGCAGCCTCCAAAATGGCACCGGTTACCCCAAGCAGCAACCGAAATTCCTTCAGAGAGGAATTAGGGCAGCCCATCACATTCTGGACTCACTGAACTCCTCTGGTTAATAACCAAAAGCCACCTGCAGAACCTCAGCAAGCGCCCTTTTGTCCTCATTTAACAAGCACGCTCTCTCACGTACAGAATAGCAAGTTTCGCTGAAGACAGCCACAGCTGTCTTCCCTTTCCCCGCAAATGAAAGGGTCTGCACTCCTGCTACAAAATGGTTATCAAATGCAGTGTCAAAGCAAGTGTTTCCCCTCCATTGTAAGAGGCAAGCTGAATACTTTCAGCACAGCTTTCAGTGTCTTCAGACCCAACTGCAGCTGCACACACTCCAAACATTCTGCTGGCGGCTTCCTGTTTGCATTCCTGGGCTGGGGAGAAGGAGGACATTTCTTTCCAAGTCTGCTGCCTGCTCCTGGTTTTCCAGCTCTCTCTGTCTTTTCTGCTTCTCTCTTTGTTCTTCCTTTAGGAAATCTTTGAGATTCATGAGCATAACAAGAATCCCTTCCCTCTGAACTGTGCTCTTAAATTGGCTGGTTGTTTCAGAGAGGGGTGGGGGGCGAGGGGGGCGAAGGGGGAGGGGAACCCCAACAAAAAACCCAGCCACTGTGGCCGTGACAGTCTCCATTTACACTCACAGCTCTCTGGTGTGGGATTGACCCCTCTGGGAGCGCATGTGTGTGTGTCTTGCACTGACCCCAGTCCTGTCCAAGGGTACAGATGCCAAAGGAGGCAGGGTTTGTACTCACCACTACCAAACCCACTCTTTCTGGGGCTTCACACCCTCACCCMGCTGCAAAGGAGACCACACTCTGCCCTCCAGGAGGGCTCACTGGGAGCCAGACATGCACATCTGAGGTCCAAATTAATGTCTGAATCAGTGCATGTGAATCAAGGATGCGGTATTGGGACTGACAGGCCCTGACCATCATTTCAACTCTCACTGCAGCTATGAATACTGATGTTTCTTCCTCGTCGTAATTTTCCTTGCCCATTTCTGCAACCAGGAGGGAGCACCTCCTTTTCTCCTATCTCTTGTTCTTTCTTATTCAGGGAATCTTTTTTTTTTTTTTTCTGAATCTCCACTAGCATTTACTGTTCAACGTTAAAACCTTGTATCTGCTTTAAAATGAGAAAAGAACTTCAATCATTTTGTGAAAAACGCAAGTTTCATGCTTGCCTATGATGCTGCAGGCAGATCTCAACCTGTGGGTTAATGTTTCTTTTATAAAGTGAAGACACCTGATTTCTGTCAGTCCTTGGGTTAAAAATGCACCATCAGCCACAGCTCCCTAAACAACCATATCAAATAGACAGAGAAAAGCAACCAAAACGGTAATCAGATTCCACTGAAGGGACACCAGCACAACACCTGCTGTCCCTGTCCTGCTTGCAGGGAAAGGACTTCTGCTGTGCAAAGAACTCTCTGGAGTATGTGGGGCAGATAGAATTACAGCAACTAGAGGATTTTGTTTCAGCTGATGCTTGGGAAAAGGTTTGACCCAGAGAAGCTCTTTGAGAAGGTGTGGAGGCTGGGGATGAAGGCTGGCTCGTGTGACTCTGACACTTATTCCAGTGTGCATTGCAGGATTATACTCCCATAGCAGACATGGTGGTGTCTAGCTGCAGCAGAAATGGATGCACAGGTTCTCTGAGGTGGTCGTGCCTGTGAGGGAACCTGAGCACACAGATTCTGACAGCTCCCAATGCTCTTTGTAGCTGCTGCTCTGCAACAGAAGCTGTTGTGTCCTCTGCACCTTGGGAAAATGAGGTGAAAATAACATATTTGTGTAACTGCTGGCAGGCTTTGCCCAAGCAGCTGCCATAGGCTCCATGTCAAAGCACCAGGGGAGTGCCTAATCCCCTCTGAAATTCAAAGGCATGTGAAACATTCTGTCATTACACTGTCTCTCCTCTACTCATCTCTCACTCTTTGACTCTT
>NW_026623523.1:420367-439216 GCF_030028575.1 Malurus melanocephalus
CTGGCTTTAATTGGATGTATGGGTCACAGAGACAGACCTTTCCCACTGCAGAAGGTGGGGACATGGGGCAGAGGAGTGCAAGGGAATCAGGCTGTCCCTACCCCTGCCATGGACAAGGAATGCTGCACATGTGCCATGTGTGACAGAGGCTGAGAGAGTTTCAGCAAGATCTTCTGATCTTGAAAAGGGGCAGCCAGAGCTCCAGGATCTCCATGCACTTGTCCAGCCACCACTGGATTCAGCAGATTCAGCAGACAGGTCTGGGCTAACAGATGCTTCAGTTTTTTGAGATGTCAGTGAATTTGAAATAAACTCAATAAAAAAAACCCAAGTAAACAACAGCAACAACAGTTTTCACACAAGTGGAAAACAAAATCTTCCCATGACATCAGACTGATGCAGCATCATAATTTTATCTTTATTTTGGCAAGTCAAACCATTGGCAAGACTGATGACTCCCTCTGGTGAAAAGTTTGGCTCCTGTTTAGGGGTGTCCTGCTAATCTAGAAGCAACGTTGAGCCCCAGTTTTTCATCAGCATCAGCACTGCATGTGGACAGTTTTTTATGTGCCAGAAGAAAGCCAAATTCGATTCAGAGAGTTGGGAGTAAGGTGCACACTGATCTGCTTCTGCAATCATGGTGCAGAGACAGCAATCTGATTTCCTGATGCTTTTGCATTTTGGAGGCAGTGAAGTGAGGSCCTCTGACAAAAATATCACCCAGTGTGTTTTTATTACCACAAAATCCATGCCTTTGCCACTTGTCCACATACCACTCTTTAATGCAAACCTCATGTCATCCCTCTCTTTTCAGGTCCTGATTAACTCTAAAATGCCCAGATTTACTGAGCCAGTGGAGAAACAGATCCMTTCCAGTCAAGAATGTGGAAGGGGAGGAGGGAGAGGGGAGAGAAAGAGAGAGGAAGAAAGACCTCAAATTGCTTACTGCTTGGAACTGATAAAATTAAAAGCAAAAATATGGAAAGAATTGTGCTTTGTTTGATGTATTCTGTGTGTACAGATGAAACATCACTTGATATTATAAAATATGTCATATGAAAATATATGAAGTATARAATCCATCTGTCAGTTCCCTGTTGTTCTGGGCAGCCAATGGTGTCAGTAGCAAGTTTAAAAAAATTACTTTTCTACTGTCTCGAGGATGGACATTCAAGGTTTCTGCTGCCCCTTGTGTTTACTGGGTGAACACTAACAAATGCAGGTGAGGAGTTTTAATTTTAAATCACTGCTCAATCATAAAACCTCCTAGAAAAGAGTTTGGGATTTTATTTTTCTAAGAAACACTAATCAAAATGTCTTTTTTCAACTGATTCTAAAGTCACACAAGACAAAGTCTTTTCTTAAGCAAAAGATCATGAGACTGAGAATTGAGAAAGTTGATTTCATGCGACTCGAATGAATCGCAATTTTACCGTTTATGGCAGCTGTAAAAGGAGAAAAGGAGAAGTTTTGTTTTTTTTCTTTTAAAAAAAAAAAATTGTGCAGACCTATCTATTATCAAATGTTTGGCATGATAAAAATCTGGAAGTCTGCCATTAAGTTGCAATAAGTTTAGTGAGTAACACTGATAGGATTTGAACATTAACTCACCAATGGAGAATGCCAGTGCATTCGTGGGATCATCAGTGTAATGGATTCTGGCATTCCCCTCTTGCCATCTTTACAAATGTCACTTTCATTCTATTGTAAATTAACCCAAATTTCTTCCAAAGCTCCAAAAGAAGGCTTGCTTGCAAGCAACCATCTCCACCTACCTTGCTGCTGACTATATTGCAGCAGGGAACATACACAAGTAATATCCATACAAATCATCAAAGCTGTGTGATTCCCTAATGAATTCACCAGCTTGAGGAAGTGTTACCTCACACTTTATTTTCTGCGGGTGGGAAAGAGCAATGAAGGCACAAAGTGTCCCGGGTGAAAGGCAGCAGAGATCTTCAGTGAATGATCTGGTCGACAGGATGTGCTGGATCTCGATCTGGGTGAAATCAGAAAAGGGCTCTTCATGGGAAAGATGCAAAACCAGTGCACACCACTCATGGATCTGCCCTTAACCCTGCCCACTTAATATTGGAGGATTTTATTGCTTACCAGAGTGTAGTCTCCCATCCCTTTATCAATTATTCATTCTGGACAGCAACCTTCTCCATGCAGTAGCAAGAAAATCTGTAGGTTAGATCTAATTTACTCTCTTAACCAGTTTACTCCAGTATCAAGTATTTAAATTGGCCTCACTGTGCCTTCATACGTTACAGCCATATATCAAAGCAATTTGTGCAAATGCCAGCTGAGCAGCCGGCTACATGTATCATGTATTCTGAGATTACACAGTTCCAAATGCCTTTGTAAAGCAAACCTTTCATGAATAAATCAGGAAATACCCTGATGCATGCTTTATGTAGAGCAAGGTATTCTATTTAGGTCACAGGAAGGTTCTGCCAGGTTTGCTAAAATGAACAAATCCCCAGTGTGTGCTCTCACTCCAACACATTTCATAACACAAGCAAACATCTCCCACTCAGTCACGCTGCACATTTGTGACTGCTGATGACCCTGCACTTGCTGAGGATTGGCCCGAGCACTCCAAACTCAAAATCGCCTCCAAGCCCAGGAGGAAAACTGCTCTGGTGGCTGCTCTGTCTCAAGCAAGGACTGACAGCTGTGGAAAGAGCATTCCCAAATGAAAGCCCTGCCTGTTTCCTGCAGGAAGGAGCCTAGAACATGCACCTTTCCCGGAGGTCTGAGGCAGGAGAAGGCAGCACACGGTCAGGCAGCGTGACACGTGACACAAACTCAGTGCAGCCTGTGGTTCTCATCCAAGGACATGACAGGAGTACAGGATCAGATGAGAATCAGCACACTGAGTGCTGAGCACAACATCAGAACCAAGCTATGCAGTCATCCATTTCCTCTGCCTCGAATTCAAGATGCTGTTGTTGGTCTGATCACTCTTTCTGCAGCGGAAATATCCACGATAAGGTTCCAAGCAGAAGGGTTTCCAAATTTCCAGACAGGCTGAGATGATATGTTATCTAGAGCAGAGGAACAAGAAGCTAAACGAGAGTTTGCTTTCCCTTTGAAAGGCCTGTCAGAAAAAAAAAAAAAAAAGAAAAAGGAACAAGAAAAATGCTGGCAAAGTTAAAGGGAAATAAATCATATCCTACCAAAAATACCAAACACGGAAGTTTTGTTTCTTCAAAGATATGATTTGAGAGTGGGAAAGCAGACCCTCATGTCAATAGATTGAAGGGCTACCACGGAACATCAGTGCTTGCTGGAACATTTACAGCCACCAACGAAACTTGCTCRAGTGGATGAGGACAAGGACTGGCCCTCTGTGTGACACTGCTCCCACTCTCCCTCTCCTGCCTCAGCTACTGCCCCTTTSGCTTGTGAGGCCACCCAGACACATCCCAACGTGCCACCACCCCCTTCTTCTGCCCTCAACATTTGTGACTGCACTCCTTCCCCACTTCCCCTTCCTTCCCTCTGCTCCACACCACACCCCTGATCACACCAGGCTGGCAGCCCGCCYGACTATCCCACCCCTCCGCACTTCTGCTGGGATGAACCCCAGCAGGATTGGTTGCAGGGATCTTGAGCAAAGTGAGATGTTTCTCTGTGCCTCAGTTTCCTCCCGGTAAAAATACAAATTATTCTCACTGCCTTTCTAATGCAAGTCAAAGTTTTTTTGGYGAAAGAGACCCCTTCTCACCCAAGTATCACCCCCAACCCCCTTTGGAGATCTTTACCCCATTCAGGTCCCCACCAGGCCTCTCCTCTCCCCCCAGGAAGGATTTTGCTCCTTGGCAGGCAGTTGTCTTATTAAGTCAGTTGACCTGATTATTAGAGTCCAGCCMTGAAAAGAAGGTACTGGAGACACAGGCTGCTTTGTGCGAGTCCAGTACTCTGCTTTCAGCATTATTTGCCAAAGCTCTCTGGTTGTTTGGAAATTTGCTGGCCTGTCTGCGTAAGAAGCATTGAAATAGATTAGTTGCTAAAACAGCTCAGTGGCCTGGGGAACATCTCCCTTCCACTGATGGGAAATCTTCAACCAGTGACACTCAGACCAGAGTGTAAATCAGTCCAGGACATTTCCTTAACTGTTCCAGGCWCTTTTTGGATCACAGTGGAAAACTGAAATCTTCTCTCTGCACCACTGATGTCTGTTTTGTGCCTTTCATGCTTTTCCTTGATGTAAATCTGACCTGTACCAGCTCATCAAAACTGATGAACAAATGAAAGCAAGCGAGAGCCAATACAGTGAAGAAAAAGTAAACACTGAGGAAAGTTAAGGAAGACAACTCCAAGGAGGAAGATGTGGAATTTGAGTCTGTTGAAAATAAACCAGGGCAAAAAGTTTAACAAGATGAATACAATTAGAGGGACAGTACCAACCTAGCCATAGCTATGACATTAAAATCAGTTTACTTATATATTTTTTTCCCCTCAGAACCAATGAGAGGTTCTTACCCCACTGCAGGGCGTATAGTTTGGCACCATGCAAGCAATGCACRACCCACAAATCATGGGGGGAAAAAAAGAGTTCTTGCAGAATCCTTGTTTTTCTTTGTAATTAACACATTTTAAGGTCTKTTTTGTCACCTTTCTACGTCTCCAGAGCATACTTGGGGAATGTTTCCCAGCCCCACTGTAACAGAAGGTGCTAAAAACTTGCCTGTTTCAAAATGCAAGCCAAGATGCTCAGGTTTCCAGGACGTGGACCTTGACAAGAAACACCAGCCATCAGGAGACCCATGATAAAATCACCCGTGCCAACAACGCCAAGCGTTAAGGTTTTTTAAAATTAATATTACCCCGGGGATTAGCAGGCGGTCCCAAAGCTGTGCACACYGAGACTGGAGAACGCTCTTAGCCCATTAATCTTCTCAGTGATAATTAGCAATCTGTGTCCTGGTGGGGCCTTTAGGACCCRGGCAGCGTGGAGGTCCTGCTGTTGTAGGGCAGGGTGTGCACACAGCAGGGACCTCAGCTCAGCAGGAACGGGGCAGAGCAGGAGTCAGGAGGGAAAGCAAGGCACAGACAGCCCAGTTCCTTCCCAAAACTCACACGGCAGGTCTGCGCTCCAGTCTCACCGAGACCAAAAATAAATACAAATTTATTTCTTTATTTCTCTTCAGGCTGACTGAGGATTTTTAATTACTGCAAAGCTAAGCTAAGATAAAAGGGACATATAGGGTGAGTGTGTATATCCTTCGCAGATCAGTCAAACACCAGCTGAGATAAGGAACGGAATTCCCTCAGGAGTAATTTCTCGTTAATTGTACAACTCCGGGTGCTTCCTTGGAAGTCCTGACAAACTGYAGTCTCTTCTTGTTGCGGGAGGGCCACACCTTCTGAGGCACCAAGGGTGCAGCAAGGGGATATTATCCATCCCACCCCAAATGGGAACTCCATAAGGATTGAGGACCCCAGTGGGGAGCTKTGTGGTGCGAGATCTCCCTCCTGCTGCAAGATGTGAGCTATGCTTGGCTCCAAGATCCAAGCAGGAGCGCTTCAGATCCTTCTCCTGTTCCCCACAGGAGTATCCTGCTCTTTCTGTGGGGAAAATCCCCCTTTTGTGGTCCTGCCTGTGATCTACAGTARAAGTGAAAGTGAAAGTGAATACTCTGCAGATGATGCTAATCGAGGAATGATTGAATAATGTATCAACCGGTGATGCCACATCCATTTTAGATAAATATATCTGCGGCTGTTTAAGTGGCGTGTGGTCTCACAGTCACACAGAGCTACACCTTTTCAGCAGGGCCGATAACTCMGTCCCTTTTCCCAAGAGAAGGTAAATTTCAGTGTATTTGAAAACACTGTTTTGCACTCCATTAATATATTCASTCCTGATAAAACTTTTGTAAACATTGTATGGGACCAGTCATTCCTACATAACTCTGACAGACTTTCAAGGAGCTTTTGGGAATTGCCTGTTCCAGTTTTTCAAGACTTTGCAAAGATATCTTCTGCCTGCAGCTCACCTGCRCTGGCCTGGCTGCTCGTCTGCAGTGTGCATCCCCAGTCATGCACTTCCAGCCCAACAGCAGAAGAGAAAATCTCTCTCCTTTCAACCACGCAATCATCTTCAGCAACTCCACCAGAAAAGCCACAGTCCCTGGCTTGGCTGGGCAGAAATATGTGAAGGGTACCCCAGCTGGGAGTCATTCTTTGTTGACACTCAGCCAACAGTCCAGTCTGGTTCTTGAAGGGCAACACTGGGCAACAAAGAGCGAGCTTGCATGGCCAAACCTTCACCAAATGTAAAAAAGTCTTCACCAGTTTCTGTGGAGCTATTGCGATTTACACCAGACCCCTTCTGCTGGGTACATCTCGTTTTATTGCTGTCAGGTCCAAATTCAGGCTAAACCACAATCATCAGGACCTTTGGTGGTCCAAATCCATAGCACTACATTTGAAATAAGAGTTTGTCCCCTGGTCTTTCTGAAAGAAATGTAAATGATTAAATATCTTCCCCTGCATGGTTTGGCTTCCAGCGTGTGGGCAGAATCTTTAGAACAGGAACCCTCTGCAGGGGGAAGTGGGAGAGAGGTGAGTAAAACATCTCACTACAGAAGCACCTTCCATGTGTTTTTATGCTTTTTTAAAAGCTACTTGTCCTAAGATACATACCCATTCTCCTTTAATACATGCACAAATTACTTATTTTCATAAAGCTGTAGGATGTTCAGTAGGTGCAAAAGMTGTAACTTGGTCTTGCGTACGTTTGTCTTTTGGCTACAGAAGTGAGGCAGTCTGGAACTGGAGTCCTGGCACCTGGTCTGACCTGGGTGGTGCCCTATTCATAAATGAGATATGTAATAATTACCAGCAGGAGTGAGGAGCAGAGCTCTAAATGCCCCTGTGGTGCCCCTGCTGCACCTTTTTGCTTCAAAATAAGAAGTCTAGATGTTTTGGGCAGATTGTTTCACTTCAGGTAGGATAGCAGCAGAAGGCCATTCCGGGAAAAAAAAAAAAAAAAAAAAAAAAAAAAAAAAAAAAAAAAAAAAAAAAAAAAAAAAAAAAAAAAAAAAAAAACAAAAACCCAAACCCTAAAACTTTGGCTTGCTCTAACCAGTTCCTCAAATTTTATTTTTCCTTTGGCTGACACTACCTGCAGCGGAAAGTGTCAAATACCCCTAACAAGTGATTAAGATGGGCAATCCTGAGCTCCATAAACAGGCTGCCTAACAAGTCTTTCCCATCAACATGGACTACAGAATCAGCATTCAAATGACCAGGAAAGCTGAATCTATTGACATCTGGCTCCTGTTTCAGCACATTAATTATCCTCTTGGGCTCTCCCATCTTCATCTGCTTCCACACAGATGCCATCTCATCATTTATCTGCTCCAACATTTTCTCCCCACTCTGAACAACTGAACTCCTTTCTTCTTGCATGGCATTCCTGCTCCAGCAGATGCATCAACACTGCCAAACCCTGCCCTATCACTGTCTGTATCAGCAATGTCTTGAGTGTGCACTGAGCTGATAATGAAGAACGCTTTTTCRCTTTTTCGTTAACACGTGGATTTCGGAGCACAGTTGCATCACAGTAAGCTCTGTGCAGAATGATGAAGGAATCACAAAGAAAGACTGCCCATCATCAGCAGCTTCAAAAGAACAATGGGACACAGCTTACCCTGTTGGCTCTCTGTGGTTTTAGTACAGACATGGGCTGTGAGAAGATTTGCAAGTGCACCATGTCCTAGTGAGGGGTTCAAACCCAGAGAGAATCTGACATCCAGTGTGAAAGAAACCAGGGGYTGTGCATGGAAACAATCTGAGAAATCACAAGAAAGTAGGTGAGGCGGGATGGATTATCAGATGTGGGAATGAGATATAAATCAGGATGYCTGGTGTCCTGTGCTGTCTGATCTGCCCTGGCTCTGCTGTCTCATTAGAGCAGGGAGCTGCAGCTCACTCCAAAAAGCAGGAATGCTGTGCATTTTAGAGTGCTGTTGCTGTGACTTTGGAACTCTGAGTGGTGTCTCCTCCAATGGGACTGAGAGYGGGCCTGTTTTGATTTTGACAGAACAGGGATAACGACTGGAGTATTTTCTGGACCTCAGGCATTCAAGTTAAGTCGCTTGTGCCAAGTTCTCTACGCCTCAGGATCAATAAGCCTAGCGAAGCTCCAGGGCTTGGCAACAGCTCCATTATAATTGCAAAACCAACAGCTTTCATCAATAAATCAACCTAACAAGTAACATGTCTAGGACATCCCATCAAGGGTGCTTCTGATGATGTAGCAAGCTGTTTTCTTCATTGCACAGCTACTGAGCACATGGCATAGCTCTGCTGTTACATTGCATTAGCCATGTCAGAGTCTCTTGGACGCTGGAGTATTCAGCATTCGCAAGTGTTTAAGTAATCATGATAAATTAAAATTAAATGGTAAATTATTTCTCTTTAYCATATTTGCAAGATTGTGCATTTTTGGCAGCCCTTAACAGCTTAGCAAGGAAAAATTGTTAGCCACAGAGTTCTTACTCTTTTGTGGTGGCTAACTGGTGAAAGGTTGACATAGGTCTCTCAATCCCAAGTTCAGAATTAGGATTAATTCTGAAAAACGAAAGCGAATTAGCAAAGGAAAGCTTCAACCTAAGGACAACAACTTTCTGTATGCCAGCGTGATCAAGGGAGCAGAACCCCACTAGCCTGAATCACTGCTGATCTTTCAGTCAGGCAACTTAGCATACAGATTTCATCACTATTAAACAGCCTCTTATTTTCTTGCTGCATTGCTTACAGCTTCAATCTGGAATGTTTAGCTGGATATTTTACACCACATTTTTAGGATGCTGATTCACAAAGTCAAGCTTGGAAAAGAAAAGTAATAACTAAGAGTTAACATTAGGCTTCTTGTATTGTAAGTGGGGGGACATTCAATCAGAGTGATTTTCAGAAATTCTGTCCATCCGCAGCTCTCCATCAAAGCCTGCTTAAGCTCCATTTTCTGCTGCTTTGGATATTGCTCTATTGGAGAGCTGGTTTTTAGCCCAAACTGGGCCAAAAGTGTGACTGTAGCAGGTATTCAGTGCAACATTCTTGTATTTCTTGCCATTATAATCTGGAAAACCCTAAACCCCTATACAAGGTGTCTTAAAGAAAGGCATTGGAGAAAATCTTTCCATTCCTATGAAAAAAATGTATCTGCTGTATCCATTCACCTGTAATGTCTTTGCTGAAGAAAGCTCACTTTAATTACCATACCTGATTTTTCCAGAGAGAAACTCTGGAACAGTCAACTCTTTTCCTCAGGGGAGGAGGATCAGRTTGGAGAACATTTAAACAGATGAAAAGTGAGGAACCTGACGTAAGAAATGCTGAGGGAKTAGACCAGTGTTGTGGTGAGGCCATGCAGGGTTATCTCTGAAAGGTTGTGGAGATCCAGAGAAACTCCCAAGGGCTGTAACAAAGCAATTGTCACCCCTTCTTGTGCTCAAGAAGGGAAAGAAGGTGGACACATGGAATGGTTGGATCAACCAGCCTCAGCTCAAACCCTGGGAAAGCAATGGAGAAACTCCACCTAGAAACTGCTTCCAAACACGTGAARGACAAGAAGATCATGCACAGGCAGCCAGGATTTGCAGAGGGGAAATCATGCCTGACCAACACRCAAAGAGATGAAATTACTGGCTTGGCACATGAAGGGAGAGTAGTGGATATTTATCTTTTTTTGCAAGAGTTCCAGCGCTGCCTCCCATCACATCCTCATGGACAAACTCACGAAGTTCAGGCTAGAAGAGTGATCGGTGAGGTGGACTGAATGCTGGCTGAGCTGCTGGGCTGAGAGGGCTTTGGTCAGTGGCCCAAAACCCAGCTGGAGGCCAGCCAGCGGTACTGTACGCTGCAGCCAATRCTGCCAAATATCTCAATTAATAACCTGGATGGTGGCACTGAGGGGACTCTCATGCTGCTCTCAACTGAGAGGAGCGGGTGACAGATGAGCTGATACTCAAGGGAACATCAGCAGGCTGGGGACACAGGTGTCAGGTACACCAAAACATTCAACAAGTACAAGAAACAATTCTTCCTCTTGGGCAGGATAGATCTCTTTGCATGCCAGGGGCCAGCTGGCTGGAAAGCAGCTTGGCAGAGAAGGACCTGAAGGTCCTGGTGGATACCAAGCTGACTTGGGGCCAGAAATGTGCTCGTGTGGCAAAGATGGCCAGAGGGATCGCGAGCTGCTTTAGCCAGAGTGTCAAGGGAGGTGATGCTCTCACTCTACTCAAGCCAACGGAGACCCATCTGGAGCTCTGGGCTCCTTGGTGCAAGAAAGAGATTGATTCAGTGGAGCGAGGCTGGTGGTGGGTTCCACCTGCCAAGAAAAACACACGTGTGCTGAAGAGAGTCCAGTGCTGGAAATTCCTGGAGATCAAGGCCCTGGAGCATCTGTCGGTGTGGGAGGAGGCTGAGGGAGCTGGAACTGTTCAGTCTGAAGAAGAGAAGGGTCTGTGGGGGTGTTCTAAACATGTATAAATCACTGGCCAGAGCCTGCGAAGAAGGCAGAGCCAGCCCATTCTCATGGTCCCTGGTGAAAGGGCAAGGGGCAACAGACACAAGTGGAAACACATGAAATTTGGATGTCATAAAAAACTTTTTTACTGGAAGAGCCATGAAAGCCTGGAGCAGGTTGCCCAGAGAGTCTTCTTTCCTGGAAACATTCCGAACTGAACTGAAGAAGTCCTAAGGAACCTTCTYTGCTCAGCCCTGCTTGAAGAAGGGGGTTGGCTGAACAGTGTCCACAGATGCTTCCAAACTCAACCATGCTGCTATCCTGTGRTTCTGACTATTTCTAGACTGTTCTTCTCCACCTGGTTTTCCAGTTGGATAGGTGACAGCATGAAGGGCTTCACAGCAACTGCCAGAGGTTGATCTCTTTCTTTCTAGGACTCGATTATGCAACAAAAGGAAATTAAACATATTGTCAAAGGTCTCAAAGGCTCAGCACTGAGGTGGAGAAAGTGAGAAGGAAGGAGTGTGCTTCTAGGATGTATTACTTCTTGCCACACAGTTAAATGTTACCATAAACATGATGGATCCTGTATACCAGCAGATGTTCTCCTCTGGAAAATGCACAGAGCTGTGAATCCATCCCAACGTAGTTCGAGTGTGCCGTTATGGGTTTCTGAAGAATGCCACCATCGAATCATCATCTGCAGGCACCACCACAGGTTCCAAAGCTGCTCCAGTTTGTGTCATCCCCCTAATCTGTCTGCCCAAGACTCAGGTGCTTGCCCACTGTGCAGTTGGTTATCAGTAAAAGATATTTGTTCATTTGAGTATTCTTGGAGCTCACTTYTGTCTCTGCCTGAAGGAGCCTTCTTAGAGAAAACATTATCACTCCTCCACTGCTATTGCACCTGAGGATGAGAGGTGAGACCTCTCATGAGTCAAATAGTGACAAGGAGTCAYTGAGTCAACGATGAACATGTCTGTCAGTAAAACTTTTCCAAAGTTATCAATGCTGGTGATATTTARGCAAAGTGGGTTCATCTTTTTGACATTGAGCTGCCTGATTCTTGAATGTTCAGTGGCTGACAAACAGGTCCCTCTGCCACTGTACATGTTCAGGTGRCCCTTAACCTCAGAAATATCTGGAGGGTGCTCATTATGGAGAATATAGAATTTTTTTTTTTTCTTAAATCTTTACAGGTGAAACAAAAGGTAAAACTGCCATGCAGCATCTGATCAAAAATCTCCATGTGATTTCATGTTACACCGCCTGCGATTGCCCCTTTTTTGTGTGTGTTTGCTTTTGCTCCACTTAACATGTTTCTTTTGCCTTCATATGTGGACAACCAGATTGCTGAAGATTTATTGAGCTCATCTACCATTATTCTTCCAGCTGAAGCACATTTATTTTGCAGCACATCTGAAGCTGCTCCTATATATTGATCAGCTATGAGGCAGCGTCGCACATGCAGATATGAAAAAAAAAAAAACCAGCTCACTTGTCTTTAGGTAGCTGTCGTTTTCTCCCAGATTTTGAGACAGTGAAAGAATTCAGAGCYTAAAAACTGTTTTGAATTGTCCAGCTGCCCTCCCATCACAGTTTTAACAGTGAAATGTSTGGGTCTGCTTTGCTTTGGATGTGTTGTGGTCACGTAGAGGTTGCAGCRTTTTTCAGAAGAAAGCAGCCACTTTGCAGCATCTACAGTCTATTTTTGGAAGTATTCAGTGGCACGGTGCATCAATGCCTGCTTGCCCTGAATAGCTACAAAGCCCTGTGTGGGGAAGCATCCTTCACATAGAAATGGAGCACCCATGTCACCTGTTGCAAACTCCGAGGTGTACTACATGGAATGGATTGTAGTGGGAATGAAATCAATTATTCTTGGTTGGGTTTGTTGCTATAATTGTAGTGTTGAGGTTGAGAAATCAGTGTTTTTCATCAGCAGCTCAGCACTCTCTTGTCCTACRCTTCAGAAGGTTACTCTGGAAACAGGCTGGATGAAAAATAGGCTGTGCCACCTATATATCTATATATATATATTTAGTTTTTTAGAGCTGGAACAGTCAAGGGGAAGTCTAATGAGTCTAATATGGGAACGCTTTGATGGAAGCTTGGTGTGTCAAAACAACACAAAGAGGCAAAAAGTTGACTCCCTGGGGACCTCCAAGACAGGGCTCTCCCTGGTAAGAAACTCTGTGMTTGTAGGTACCAAGCAGGGGCAATTTCAGCTGTGCAATATTTAATGCAGTAACAGATCTCTGTTGGAGCACCTGATGCAGCTGCTCAGCTGAAGAGTTGTCTCATCCGAGTTCAGAGCCAAATGAACCTGGAGATTTATGATAAAATTTGATCCCTCTGATCCCAGACCTGTGCACATGGATTGATAGCAGAGTGTTCTGGACAAAGAAACGGCTGGAACCACACTGCTTTGAACATGGGCATTCAAGTGGAAGTTGGTTAGAGACCCACTGCACCTCCTTGGTTATTTGATGTGGGTCAAGCTCAACTCCTCTTTTGTCTTCCTTCAAATCTCTCTACTTTCTCTTCTTCCTTCCTTTTATTTGTGCATTCCTTTCTCGCCTTCCAGATTTGACTCATCAAACTCTTCATAATGCAGCGCAAAGACCAATTTAGAAATGYTAAAGGGAGGGAGGTCAAACTGGCAAATTTGCTCTTCCAGACAGCAGAACCTGTTTTTCTCAGACAATGGGACCTATTTTTCTCAGCTGCATATTTATCAAAGCTGGTTTCCTCTACATTCCATCTGCTGTCTTCTGAAACTCCTCTGTGGGTGAAGTGATGCTAACTGCTCTTTCCTGCAAGTATTTTCTCCTTTCTGCTGGTACTAATTTCACATTTCAGTTTCTTTTGCTTCTTTGCATTTCTGGACATGCACAGGGATCTGTAGATCTGTGATAAAATCATATAAAACAGTCCCTTGTAAAAGTAAACTTAATTGTATTTAAGGTTCTGAGCAACATGAAAGCATTACTTGACCTAGAGTTCAAGATGCCCTGTGCTATTGTCAAATATCCAATTAATTTAAATTACATTTAAAAAAATTTCAATCAACAAAAACCAAGAGGACAAGAGATTAAGTGTGCTTTTCAGCCAAGACACTCACTCACCTAATTTCCTCTCTTGTAAAATTAATACTTCTGGATCTATTTGCAATTTCCAAAGAGGAAAGTCTATGTGTTGTTTCTCCAGCTGCTGCATGTTTTCAGCAGCATGTCGTTGAATTGCATGTCCTTTATCAGGCTCCTTTGGGATGTGTAATGTACATCACAATAAGAAGCCAAGGATGATACAAATAATTATAACATGTGATACAAGCCCACTGTTATAAAGTCAATCTCTCAGCAAATTCATCAACTCGACACATGATGTACAGTACCAATTTTATGTAAATGACTTGCCTAATCCTGCTGGGCAGAATTACTCCCTGATGTAAACTCTGTTAAATTCAGTGGAGTTACACCAGGAATTCATTCTTTTGCTCGTAAGATCTGGAGCCACACTTTGTGCATCTCGTTCATCTGGAAACCATGGTAATAAGAAAATGAGTGAAATCACTTGATTATGAGATTCGGAGATATTATGTTCTCCTTTGTTTAAAACAAAAGACTACCTTAAATATTACACGTTATTATCACTTATGAATATGGAGCATTAACTTAGAAAATTATATTGATTTCTAAAACTCTTAAAGGGCAATGAAATTTCTGAAAGACAGTCAACTGATTTTCACTGGCTCTTGCAATCTTTGAATCAAGAMTTAACAGAGGCTTAATAATTAGAACATAAAATTCATTGACATTGTAAACTGCTGCAAAAAAACCCCATTCAAATAAGACTCAAGCAAGCATCTAAGGCAATTAATGGCTTTTGTTAGGGTTAGATGTCAAACACCCCCTCAACCCCAAACCACCCCCCCAAAAAATATCCCTAAACAGTTAAAACAATGTAACTCACAAATAGATTACTCTGAGGTGGTAAAAAATGTGTCAGCTATCCTGAAGTTTAAAACTATACATAAATAGTGCCACCCAGCTTTTATTTGTACAAATGATTTATTTTTGAGAAGCTATGATGACACTATGCATGGAGTCTAAATTAAACCTGGATGAAAAATAATGTTTGGGAGGTTTCTGGATATGTCCAAATTTTGCAGCACAGCCTCAGCCAGGATATTAAGCCTAAACACCCAGGTTATTGTAGATTTTTGTCACAGAGCCCCCAGAGATATCAGCAGTGGTGAGTCCTACAAATTCCATGTTTGGGTTTGTGTTTACCTGTCACTAATTTTTTTCCTTTTACATCATTTGCCAAACTGAGAGGAATTAACATTTTACTGCAGAGACCTTGTAAAAAGARCACGTCCTATGAAGTGCCCCCACCTCTTTGTTGTTAGATTTCCATCTACAGGAAGGAAAAAAGGATCTAAAACCTCAGTACAAACCAAAACTATAAAAACCAAACCAAATCGTACAACTCTTACATAACTTGTGGGCATCTGTATTCTTATTTCTGATGTGACATTGAAGAACCCTTCAAAAACTGCAGATTTCTTATCAGACAACAGATGCCATTGCTTTGTTTCAACTCATAGAGGTGAGTAGGATGACCAGAATATTTTCAATGCCTTGCTTAGCCCATTTCCACTAACCAAACTTAAATAGGAGTGGTTGGGTGATGKTTCAGGAAGACTCTACTTGGTCGACTCCTGCTTTATGTACAAGAGTTTTGTGKCACCCTGCTCTCCATTGCTGAGGTTAATGGGAAGAGCCTAAARCAATGAACCCTAATGCCTGATCCTTATGGGTATTTTTGTTAATGGTTATTAACCAAGTTCCAAGGCAGACCACTGCTAGACAAAAGCAGAATCAGGTTGAGCAAAACACGTGCCACATCTCTTTCATTTTAAGTTATTTGTACATCAGAAATGTACCTTTATTTCTTCTCTTTTTTATTTTTAATTTTTTTTTAATATCTTCTGCCCTCCAGATGGTCTGCTGCGATGACACACACCTGTTCAGCGTCAGCTATTACCCACAGTGACATATGGCAGCTCACATATTGCCTGGGCTGAGGGGATCTGGGATTCGGGTCACCTGGGGTCTGTTTTCAAGCGGTGTGATGGCAGCTGTGGGAAACACGACGACTGACAGAAAATCGCTGCTCGTCTCACCAGCAGCAAAAACTGTGGATGTTTTGCCGTGGATGCCTTTAAAAAGCCTGGCAGCTGTACCTTGGCTTCACCACATAGTGCAGACAGCACAGAGATCATCATCATCCTCCTCAGCAGACAGMACAGCGCCGTCACTTTCCCTGTTTTCGACGGTGGGAGTAGGTCAGTGGGGAGAAATTCGGCTGTTATGGTAACAAGTCTTGAAGGGTGCTGGCTCAGGAAGGCTGAACTGCCTCACAGCACCATGAAACCTCTGCTCACTTTCAGAGCAACGCCTGAGATGGAGCTTCTGTAGGTACTGAAAAGTGCAAGTGATTTATTTGYTCCTCTGCTGCATCCACTTTGTTTGGGCTGCTGCTGTGCCAAAGGATACAACAGAAGGTAGCTTGGGAGAGAAAACATTTGGTGCTCTCTGGATGGAAGCTGGGCTGCCAGCAAGTGAAAGATATAGCAAGGAAAAAAAGAAAAAGGAAAAAAAAAGGAAAAAGAAAAAAAGGAAAAAAAAAAAAAAAGCTTGGCATGTTTAAATCTGTGTTTTTCACTGTTGTCATTGAAGGAATTTGTGTATCTCTGGAAAAGAAACTGCTTTTGTGATCTTTCCAGGAGAAACAATGGAAGGAACTCACGGGTGCCACTGTGGTTTAGAGATGCTCTGCTACATATTGTTGRGTTTGAGCTTTAGATAGGTTTCTGGTGAGTCGCTGAATTTCTTGGAACTTGTCCAAGTCAAACAGAAAATGAGAGCTTTCTAGAGGCCCAGCATACCTCCCACATTTCTCAAAGTGACGAGACTTGTCTTTTCTTCCTCACTGATGTTTTATTCTGTATTTGCAGTTGAGGAGGGCAATTGCATTGCATCTGAAGAGAAATCTGAAACAGAACAAATTACTTCTGTAAAAACCTTATTTTGAGCATCTCTACATCTGAGTCCATCCAGTGATTACATTTAATGAACTCTTGAGGAAATGCTTTGAAGTCTGAATAGAGGAGGCCTGATTGTTTTTTCCTATCTTCTAATTTTCAGTGCCTCTTCAGTGTTTCAGACTGAATTTGGCCCCCATACCAAAAGGAACACACTTTCCAGCTCTGGYTGTGATGGATAAGATGTTTCTCTTGCAGCAATAAACTCTGAAAAGCTCTAAGAAGAACTTTCCCCGGTATTCTTGGTTTAATAAGTTTAATAGGTCTACATATTTCCACATGTACCACAGCTTAAAACAGAGAAAGCAATAGCATTTATCAAGCAAATATACTATTCTTCTTCAACAGAGCACACCTTTTTGTCTTCATGTCAAAAAATTCTAAGTTCTTTTTATTTCTCTTCAATTTCTTATCTCAGAAAAATAGTTTAACAGCCAACARTTCAGGTAAATTTTGTAGACCTTATTCAAGGGATAACTCAATGGAGCGAGGACTAAGAAGAGTAACATAGAACTCATCTATGTTCCCAACAAAAAAGTTCAAACCAAATGGCAAATGATTTGTCCTTTTCAGTGGTCATTGTGGCTTTCAATGGAAAAAAAAAATGCCTTGCTGGTCCCAGTAATGCAAAGGTTTCACAAGCAAATCCCCATATGGTCTATAATTTCTATTGTTTTTATTTGCACAGATTAATGGGTTTTGAATGAAAAAAAAAAAAAAGAGGAAGGTAGAGTAAAAAAGAAAAGAAGCTGTGAAAAATTATTCTGAAAAATGTCATTTGCCTCCCTTAGAAAGCAAGAGGTGCATATCCTTAAATGTTGCTCCTACAACATCACAGAAGAGCGTCCTCTTCCTTTAGTTTCATGTAAGAACTTGCTATGCTTAAGCTAAACCCATTGAAATTTGTGGATGCTTACCTGCAGTAGGGATAGAAAAATACAGGCCCAAAGATGATAAAAATGAAGGTAATTTCCTGTCAGRAAATAAACGTATGCTCACTTTAATGTACTGTATTCCAAGAGTCCAGGTAATCCACCTTTTAATAGTGCTGAAAGAACGAAATTGAAGTGGCAAAAGAAAACAATGGAACACCTTCTCAGCAACAGGCAACTGGGTAATTTCTGTTCTGGGTCATCCATTCAGYATCTTGAGGAGTACAGATGTTTTATTTTCCATTGCTGGACAATAACCATGTGGTGAACGTCAATCGCTCCATGTTTATGAAATGGTATCTGGGTTTAATTTCTGCTGTCTGTCAATTGGAGCCTTTGATCTTGGCCTGGAATTATTTTTTCCACTTCACTCTAAGTGACTAGAGGCTACTGCTGTCACTGACTCTTCAATTCCTGATTTCACTTTGCCAAGATRTAAAAGATTTATTTACAGGAATTTTTCCAAATATGATCCTTAACTGTGGGGTTTTTTTAACTTCTACCCTCAAGGTATTTTGTAGTGAGTTGTTGTAGGATTAACCTGAAGTAAAATACCCAGCACACGGCAGAATGGAACAGAATCTATGTGAACAAACAGATGTATTTAAGCAAAGAAGTTCAGTTTTAATAACTAATTGCAGCTGGGACTTAAACATATTCTTCTTTTTTGAATCAAGCTGAAATTCTTGGTGATATGTGTTAAAAATTATGGTTTAAATTTCTGATGATCAAGTTACATAGATTAAAGTAATGGATACCAGACTCTGCATCAATGCAGTTATAAATATGGATGAAATGAATGTACATTACACACYGTTATAAATCTGTGTGTTCAAGGAAAAGCATAAATCTCCATCACCTTTTCCTCCTTGGGATATGAAAGGTAGGGCTGTTTTTACAGTGTTTCTGGTGAAATTACAAGTTGGGGGTAATTTGCTCATTCTGAAAGACTTCTGCATTTTTACAAGTGCTCCAAGCAGCATTTTATTCACAAYGGCATATCATTTGAACACACAAAGTAGTGCGTGCTACAGAGAGCCACGTGACCTTCCAGACACGAGCYGGAGCAGGGTGATGGAGCATTCAGAGATGTTTACAAGTATGCATGACATTTGTGGAGGTTTCTGCCCCCACAGACATTTGCCAGGTGTGGCACAACCGCGTCTCTTTTCGCTGTTTCCTTTCAGTGCTTGTCAGTGCACAGCCAAACAGTGGCAAAAAAAAAGAGGATGTGGTGAAGGCTTATGGTTAGAGGGAGAGGTCTGATTCTAATCTGTGATAAACCACTTGCTCCTCACTCTGTTCTGCTGGGGAAA
>NW_026623523.1:439301-449137 GCF_030028575.1 Malurus melanocephalus
TTTTTTTTTTGGGGGGGGTTTGGTGCAGCCACAGAGACTTCAATGAACACAGGGTTCAAACGCTTTATATCTGATCTTCAGCTGGTTTCTGATGCATTAGGAGGTAGAGACACGAGGTTCCTCCTGCAAGCCACAGCTCTCAGCCCTCAACCAGGAGGAATTCGCCACCCTCCCTGTTGGCTTTGAAGTGGGACCTGTGCTCTCCTAAGAAGCACATATGGAGAATCACCAGTCTCTCTGCTCTCGGTGGGATGGCTCCTTATCCTGATCCTGGACTGGTGCCAGTTTTCTGTGGCCAGAGAAGTGGCCTCAGGGCCTCAGGAGTGGCCTCAGGAGCGGCAGGACTCACATTTCCCAGCTCTGTGCCCRGACAGCCCTTATCATTGTCTACTTTTCAGTCCTCACAAGTGGAGCCTAAATTGTTCGAGACACTCCAGGGAAAGGGGCTAACAGGCTGTCTCCATAATATGAACTAGCTTTTGGATGACCCACTAGTCCATGGGAGAGACAGCAATCCAGGATAATTGGAAACATCATGGGGGTGGGGGGAAAAGAGTTGGTTTTGTTTTCTTTGTGAGTAGTTTTGATCCTTCAACACAAACAGGGCTGCTTAAAGATAACAAGAACTCTCTCTGGTCAGCAGATTCTGTGGAGAGCAATTAAGGAGCTTTTCTGATGCCTGGAGGCTATCATGAAGCTCTCTTTCTCGACAGAGATGTGTAAAATCATGCTCCAGCCGTGAGAGCAAGAACTGGCTAAAATCTGACCACGAGTTTGAGCCAAACTCTGACATCCTRTGAGGCAGCGAGATCCATGTGGCAGGTAAAACATTGCCAGGAAGATACCCATCCATTTAATGACACAAACACTAATGACAAACCTAGTTCAAAGCTACCCTTAAAAGTTCATTTGTCTTATATGTTCACTGTTTTTTTTTTAATTTTACATTAATTTTATATAGGTCCACTTCAAGTGTTTCAGGAACATTTTCCACACTGAGATTGATGCAATTGAATGCAATTTTRCCTAAACTTGGATTTCTCACTGATAAACCTTCCTTCTGCTGTTTGGAACTTGGGAAAAGTGAGGCTGCTGCATTGAGAAGCACCACTTTTTCCAAAAATATGGCAATATGAGTTTTGAAGCTCCATTCAGATTGCCCTGAGTACATCTCCTGCAGGAGCACTCCAGCCTCTTTGGGAGCTCTGGCGTAGCAGAGGTTTGGATTATGCAAACATCTACTGGGAATTGGCAGCACCCGCTGAAGTCAATGAAAAGGTGAAATTTACTGAACATTCAACCTTTAAATATCTCCCTTTTAACTTTCCTTAACTTTCCAGGTGTTAGTRTAACACCATGAACCCAGGAGGGGCTTTGCAAAGTACATCAATAAAAACTAAGGAAACATGATAATATGTCATTTTTACTTTGGAAAACACTGACTTGGCCTCCGCTTCATCTCCTGTCCTTGTCCACTTGCCTTGAGGATGGCCCAAGACTCAGAATAAGGAAATCACCAGCATGAAAGTCATGCCCAGTGGTTTGTCCTGGCACTAGCACCTTCTGCAGACAGAAGGCAGCAAAATGTTCCTGGAAGCTGATGTACCCAGGGCTGGACTGACCAGCTGCCCATGTCCTGGGTCCTGAGCCTGCTCTCCTGAGTTCAAYCAGAGCAAGGAGCCAAGCAGCAGCAAATCAGAATCATCCCACCCCTCCTGCTGCTCTGCCTTCAAAACCTCTCTCTGTGCTATTTATGCGCAACTTTCTTCTCCACAAAAAACCAAACTTCCTGTGTCTCCTTTGGGACGGAGTTGCTCTGAGGTGTGGCCTCTCTGTCCTTTGCCATGTTTACTTGCCCTGCTCTGCAGGAGCTGCTGTCCCCTCCCATGCCCTGAAATCTGCAGCCTCTCTCACACATCCCTGTCCTAATTAACGCCTCCTCTTTCCAAGGCTCAGCCCAGCCCTCCCTAAATCAATAGGCAACCTTGCATTAATTCCAGCAGGACTGGGCTGAGCCTCCTCATGCTCTGAGCAGTCACCTGGCAGCTTTCCATGGTTTTCTACACAAAAACGGGCTCATATCCGTGGTCTGCCTGGCTTTTTGGGGACTACCGGCCATCAGTGCCCAGCCACAACAGTGACAGCCTGCAGCCCAGCTCACAGACTCAGCCTGGGGCGTCAGAGGAGAGCAGTGGAGGGCATGCATGCCAGGTAAACCAGCACACAAGAAAACCAAGCATTTTCAGCCCCAGCTCTTGCCCTTCTAGTGGCCTCCTCCTGATTTACACCAGAGCAAAATGGGAGCACTCAGCGGGAGTTTCAGCRTGAGGAGTGGTCTGCTGAAAATAGGGGAGCCCAGTCCTTTAGCCAAGGTTTACACCCTGCTGTTGTCAGAAAAAAAGAGCATGGCTCATGTCCAAAGGCCCTCTACCTTTAAGGTAGAGAGAGCTGGGCTCTTTGAGCTCTCCACGTGCACATCCTGCCCACCTCTGGGCTGCCACGAGCTGAGCTGCAGACAAGCTGGGTGCAGCAGTAGGTTTGCCATCTAAGCAGCCCCAAAACCATCATGCCATCACTTGGAGGGGCAAAGCCAGAGGAGGGAACTGACAGAACCACCCCAAACTCACCCCCTTCTGAGCATGGTGAAAATGTTGGAGCAGCTAACAGGGCTGCTCAACAGCGTCGTCCCCAAAAAGAGCAATTGCAGGGCTCAGCCTGAACGAAACAGCAGTGAAATACACAGATCATACATTCACAGCCATGCAGGGATGTGGAGCCAGGCCTTAGAGGAGGTCAGGTCCCATGCAGCAGCTGGATTTTCAGAAAGTTCCACCCTGAGAGGYAACAGCACCCGGAATGTCAGGCCCTGGGAAACAAACATCAGGTTTGGCTGCTGGCAGGGGTTATTTGCTGCATTGCTTCAATCCATTCAAGMTGCTGCCATAAATCGTGACCAGGGAAAGATGAAACCTTCCCRAAGAATGTCTCTATCAGGTACCAGCAGCACAGGGAACATCTGTGCCACTTCTCCATGGGATGGCTCACACAGATGAAACACAAAGCAGAAGCTGTCCCTGACATGGATGTCAGAGTCTGATGGGGTGTCTGACTAATCTTTGGACATGCAGACTCTTTTCAAATTAGTGCCCAGCCAGCCACCAGCCATAAAGAGAAATTTCATCACTTTTATTGCTCTTCTGATGGGTTTCTTGAAAGCAAGCAAGCTTTCCACTCCCCAAGAATTATTGTAAAAYGCTATGGACATGCTGAAAAAAAAAACATGCACCAAAAAAAATTTTAAAAATTTAGGGTGTATATTTTGGGCTGTTTTCTCAGGAAGATGATGAACAGTTTCAGTGAAAGGACTGTGACATGACCTCAGTTTAACAAGATCTTCTGGATCCCCACCAAATAAAATCAGGAGGACACCCATGACTCCTGATACCCATGTACTTTGTAACAAAGCAGGAAGAAGTCGAGAGGGCTCATGCATGGTTATGTTCTTCTTGTGGCCACCTTGCCAATGCTCTCAGATCAAGTTTTCAGGGCTCCTTCTCGCTCCTCAAATCTATTTCCTCAGCACAAGTCGTGTTCACACCACATCCAACAGGTCTTATGATGTGACCAGCAGGGCAGTTTGCATTTTTCATCTCTTGAGAGTGCCTTCATCAGGCAAGCATGGGTTTTCACCAGGCCCTGAGCTCTCCCATTCTTTGCAGAGGCTGCCTCAGCTGTGGCAGTCTGGTCTCAGAGTTTTGCCATGTATCACCAGGGCAGGAGATGCCGCTGCCCTTCTGCAGAGGCGCTGGCCAGTGAGATCCCCAAAATCAGAGATGAGCTGGTCACTGACCCTGTCCCTCTGGCCATCCCATCCTTCCATGTCATGGGGGCCTTGTCCACAAGCTAGAAAATTCTGAGTGAGCAAGCACTGCACCAGGAGCTGGGGCATGGCATGTTATCCATCCCAGCTATTTGCTGGGAGGAATTCAGCTCCACGGAGTCACAATCCAGTTCATTGTCTGCTGCCGGAGCACACAGGAATTCTGGCAAACCCCCATGGAGATTGAAAGTTTTAACATCCAATGGCCCAGAAAAAGTTCAGTCCTCTCTTATTCTGTACATATTATAATTTGCTATTCCCTTTTTCTTATTAAACTGCTCTGTGTGATTGTTCATGTATTAATGCACACTATAAAATATGCCTGAGTTAGGGGCTATGGGAGAAATCTTGTAACAACATTGCACAAGTGATAATTTTTTTCTTCAGTGTTTAAAAATAGTGAATCTAAATTCTTTATGTCAGGAGATATTTAAGTTGGCTGGAAGGATTAATTTATTTTTATTAGCGTCCCAGAATACTTTGCACTGGAGGGACTCCATGGTCGAGATTTTGATGTTGCCCAACAGTATTTTTGTTTCTCTTCTAGCTGCTTTCAGTGTGCTCTGCGGTCAGTCTGTAGCCCAAGTTCTGTCAGAGTTGTTGTAAAGGTGCTTATTACTTGAGGTTCATTTGAAAAAACACCAGGCAATTGTGTCACTGTACTTTCTAATCTGTGAAGTCAGGCTGTCACCAAGGAGACATCCCCTCACAGCTGAGGAAGGGGGAATTTGGACTGCCCCACACCATTTTATGGGGTGAAAGCACAACTTTCTGGGTTCTTTCCTGTGTTTGTGTTTCCCCACCTGGATAAGGTCAGCAAAATCTCTTTCATGAATACAGACAGATTTTCAGGTGAAAACATGGAAAGGGATGGCACAAATCCTGTCCTTTTACTCTGCAATGGGTCTTTCTTCCCCAGGGACACATTTCAAGTTCAGGAGTGACCCAATTATYAAACGCAACTCAAATAACCAAATTGTACCAGAACTGCTCTCAGTCATCGTGTGTGACACCCAGCCACCACCCAGCTTCAGCCTGAAATCTCTGCTGGGCATTTGGGTGGCAAGTGGACATCGAGCGCTGTCAGTGGGATGTCCAGGGTGGACCTCCCTTGTCGGGATAGATAGTGATAACCAGCTAATTTAGAAGCCAGAATATTCTGAGTACTTCAAGGTTGAGAAGAGTTTTCAGGATGTTATAAGAAAAYGTTAAGAGCCAGAAGCTGGGAAAAAAAGACATTTCAGGCTGGATCCCAGATGGAATTACCTTGCCCTCTCTTGTAGTCTGGTGGATACAAATACAGCACATGTCACCTCATCAATGGGGTGCCACCAAACTGCACAGCTTSATTCAAGCCCTGCTCCTTCACTGTTTGCTGTGCCTGGGTCAGGATATCTTAAAAAATCTGCTTTGCAGTGGCTCTCTGTGTCATTCAGATAACTCATCTCAGTTCCCAGTCTCAAAAATGGAGAAAATTGAGTTCTCAGCTTGTCTGTGCCTCAGTTTCTCATCTGTAAGCTGCAAATCTCCATGYACAGCACAATTTCACAGCAGCTTTACACCCTGAAAGCAGTGYACAACTCCTAAGTATCTGKTAWGAATGTAYATATCCACACACACACACASAGAAAGAGAGAGCTGCTGATAGGAAAAAAGGGGCTGGAAATTCWCTCCAGACCCACCCTTTTGTTTCAATAACAGATAAGTTGAGTGTGCTCTATTCCACAGCAGTAACGAAACATCTTTTCAGCGTGCCTAACAGGGCRTACATTTTTGGACATGAAGTCATAACAACCTGTGCCAGCAGCAAGGCTGGACCTATCATGATGTAAAAGAAGCAGTGGTGACCCCAGACAGAAGAGCACTTACCATTGCAAGCAAACTAGCAGAGATATTCTGCCCAATAACGTGTAAAATGAACAAATTTGTACCTAACAAAATGGAAATTTAAACCAGGGTCACATTCTGTGGACTGACAATAAAGGCATTAATCAAAGARCACCTGCAGAAATRTGAATCTATATGAWCCTCACACATGCAAAGGAAGAAAAMGTTGTCATGARYACAAGAGGCAGGATTGTTAGGTAGTACATTACTGTTTATGTGGGGGTTTTTATTGGAACCTTTCAAGTGTTTTACGTGGGGCTTTTTTCCACAAAGGTTCATAGTTCCCACGTATCTGAAAATATCATCAGGTCTGGGAGCCCACAGCTGGATTCTGGAGAGCAGTCGAGACTTCCTRATTTTTAAAAGTGCAGTCTCCAGCCTGACATCCAGCACTCATTCCTCACTATTGGTGAGAGTGGGTGAGAAACAGCAGGGTCCTCTGCCAAGCTTGGGTCCTTCCCACCCAAATATCCATCAGCTGCCTCRAGAGCTGCAAGAGAACAAACATCACTTAAAAGGCATTTCCATAATCTGACCTCCTGTTGTTTTGCTACCCATGTCATAAACCCAGGTTCATTTCCTCTCCTGAATGCCAGACACTCGGAACAAGATGTTTTTCATCTTCTGCTCAAGGGCTCTCAGGTGACTCCCTGAAGCCCAGCCCCACCACTCCTGCTGTATAACTGGAAGGTTATGGGCTGCTTCAGCAGGCTCTGCTACCACTCAGAGGCAGCTACTTCCATCTCCATAAACGAGCTGTTGACTTCATTTGGTGGCCACACATGAGCAAAGGACACGTTGCATCATATTCTGGTTGTCAGTGAGGGAGAGTAAGACAGGCAGCCGGGGGGGAAAATGTGCTTGAGAGCCTGGATGTGACCCAACAGGGCGAGGGTGAACCCACAGCTGTCATTTCCAGAGGGCTGGCAGAGGTCAGGAATGAGCTGAGACTTTGGCAGCAGCACAGAAAGCTGAGCCTGGCAGGACACACTTTGTGAGTGTCCCCTCTGCTTGCTCCATCAGTCAAATTAAGGACTTAAGGACCACAATTGTCCACTACTGAGGATTTAGGATCTTCAGTCAGCTGGACAAAAGCTGTGCCYGCAGCACCAGGGCTTGATATTTGCTGATACTTTGTGTGAAGCTTTCTTTTGAGTTCAGATGCCATTGTCCACAACCAACGCACTGCGTTCGGAGTTAAGCCGCATCCTAAATTCCCATGCTGCTAATTAGAATTTTGTTAATAAGGACAGAAATAGCTCAAGTGGCTTGGGGTTAGAGAGTCCATGCTCTCCTGAACCACGAAAACAGAGGAATCTCCTCCATTCTGCCTCTGGCCAGAAAGGTCCTTTCAAAGACCATAGAAGGCATTTTAGTGGCTTCTAGTAAGTGCTGACTGCCCCAGTCCGGCATCAATAACAGGAAATAGCAGGAAACAGAAGCACCACGTCAGCAGTACCAGCTAACCACATTTTGATAGCACATGCAGGAATAAAGGCCTCATGCTGAATCAGACCACAGAGAGCTAAATCTTTACCTTCACCTGATTTTTTTTTTTTTTTTTGGTGTGTTTAACATCGCGAGCATCAAACTTGGATTCATTTGGACATGCTGATTCATTAGGCGGCCCGTGACCTTAATAAATTCAAATTGCCAGGAAGGGGTAGTTTACACCAGTGTCTTAGTCATGGGAATGACTCATGATATCCACCCACACTAACCTTTGTTTGGGCTCTCCAAGTGTGCCAGGGCTTGTCAGCCCTTCACGAATGGGGCTCTTTGATTCCCTCCACCAGAGAAGGACATCAAGGAAGTCTGATTGCAGGARCCAGCTCCCTGTGCAAAAGACACACAACAATGCGAGTGACCTTGAGAAGCTGAGGACTTGTTTTCTCCTAGAACATGATGTGCTGCTGGAGGGAAGTGCCTCACGTGACACRAAGTGAGGTAAGAGTGCAGGAGGGGGGAGCGGGGCTTGTGCTCCTCTCACAAGCTGCCAGAGACTGCTTCTTTGGGAAAATACTCTTAGGGGAGTTTCCACAAGCAGAGGAGCAGAGAGAGAATGTGAGGATTTTGTTCTTATTCTGAGCATTTGACCACATTCAAAAGTGAACAAAAGTACTGAAGCAAACTTTAAAAGAAAATAAGATGAATCCCAGTCCCTTAAAAATTTTCTTTCCTGCCTACCCTAGAAACCCCCACCATGGTCTAAAGCCACAGCAAGAGATATTTCAGACATCCTGGATGACTATTTCTGGAGATAAATACCTAAGAGATACATAAAATCTATTTTAGTAGTGCATTGCTTTGGTCAGACAGGCAAAAACACTCTGACCAGCCACAACTTGAGTCTGACAAGAACCTCGAAAACTTCATCTCCACAGTCTTCCCAAATGACCAGGAAACTCCTTGCAGGGCTTTCCAGATTCTGATGCAGACCACAGAGCACTGAGATATTACTTAACGAGATCACAAGAAGTAAAACGCACCACCCCCATTCCAGCTCCCTCTGCAAAACACCAAACAATGCCCATGACCTTGAAAAGCTGAAGACTTGTTTTCTCTGAGGACACGATGTGCTGCCGGAGGGAAGTGTCTCTCTTGACCTGAAGTGAGGTAAAAGTGTGGGAGGGGGGTATCGGGGCTCTTTTCTCAGAAGGGCCTCTTTTCCTCTGCCTCTCTGTTAACGCGCCTGCCTATTGCTTCAGATAATTTATTTCAGATAATTGCCATTCGTAATGTCCCCAAATGAAGCCTTCTCAAGAGTTTTCCAGGTGGAAGGGTTTGGTTCTACATGTCGTTTGTCAATTATACCCCAACACAGCAAGAGGCCAAGCCCACATCACAAGTTTTTTATCAGGTGGATCATGGGTCTTGGACATCTTGAACTTCAGAATTTTTCACTCTGGAATTTGTCAGTGTGACCAGCTGTCCCCCCAAGACTTCCCAAAGTTCTGAAGAGGTTGGAAAAGTTGTAATCAGAGCAGGACTGCTGAAAGATGTTCACTCGGGAAATCTGCATCTGAAAATATGCTAATATATTAATATTTTAATGTACTGATTTTTTTCAATTAAGTGATTCATGCTAAAAAGTATTTCTCATCAATTGGAAACAATATTCACTTCCTTTCAAATCAGAAGAAATTAAAATAAATATAATTTGGTTTCCTTGTTTATCTCCTCAGTAAAGGAGGGGGAAGAGGGAGTGGAAGAAAGGAGAAAAAAAACAACAGAAGTTAACTATTTTCTCTGCAGCTCTATTTTGGTTTGAATGAAGAAATATTTTTAAAATGCAAATCATTTCACTAAATATCAGAAAACTACATGAAATATTCTCAGCAAAATGAAAGGCTGCCGGTTTGATTAAAAAAAAAAATTGACAGGCAAGGTTTTCTATTATTTGTATGTTCTCCCAATCTCAATTAAAGAGATTTAAGATATCTCAAATTAAGATATTTGTTAGAGATGGTCCGGTTTTCCGCTTGCACCTGAGTCATCATATTACAAACTCCATCCTCCCTCACAGCCTCTGCATGAAAAGCTTTTCCAACTCAAAAATAAGGTCTTTTAGTCCTAGTTGTCATGTAGTTCGTGCTACCCTTGTATATTTCAGAGATCACTTTGCTCGAGACAAAATTACATGCTCGGGACTTCAACACCCATTGTGCCGCAGCAGACATTTCGTTTCTCAGAAATGAGAGTCTGTTTCACTGCCCTGAATATCACACCTCCTGATGCACAAAGCAGAATAACCCAGAATTCCTGGAAGCATCTCCTGAGAGGTGGGGCAGGGATCAGAAGGAGCTCCTCAGGAATTTTAGACCATCCCAGCAGCCTTGGCTTTGTTAAGGTACAGGATCTGATCTGTGTTTGAACCCTTACATTGCTATCAACTCAACAAATTTATTATTCTGGCCATATATTGAGCTCTTCTGAAAGCTCTGACTTCTGACATAACAGGAACACTTTGGAGTCTCAGGCCTCATTTGAAAAGGAAGAAGTTGTGGAGGGAGAGAGGAAGACAGAAAGAGGAAGAGAGGAAGACAGAAAGAGGAAGAGAGGAAGAAAG
>NW_026623523.1:449413-457025 GCF_030028575.1 Malurus melanocephalus
GAAGGAAGGAAGGAAGGAAGGAAGGAAGGAAGGAAGGAAGGAAGGAAGGAAGGAAGGAAGGAAGGAAGGAAGGAAGGAAGGAAGGAAGGAAGGAATTGCCCTTTGCAAGCAGTCTACAATTCCAGCTATGTGCCTCTCCCAAAGAAGGTTCTGCTTGTATCATCTGAATAACTTCTCAGAAATGTTTTGTTTTCTCCCTTGCCAGGGGCTGGGACACAGAAGGAAATTCAGGACACTTGGAGATGGCCCTGTATTTTGGGCCTGTAGATATTGTAGGCCTGCTAAATGGTCATAGAGGGAATGTCCTAATTTATWCCTGCATGTGCACACACACACACCCACAAAACCAGGTGAAATTATTCTGAAGGCAACCACAAGCTGGGAGATGGGTCTTATTTTTTTTTTTTTCTCTAGAGAAGAGAGAGTTTGAAGGGAGGAGTTTTGAACAATTAGAAGCAGTAAAGTTCATGCTTTCTCATAAGCTTGTCTAACACCAACCTGGTCATTGCCTTGACATTTTGACTTACAAAACCACCAGGCTACCAGAGATTAGAGATGGAAGAGCACAGACCTAGCGTGTGAAAGGAAAATGTGTCTGATGGCCTTTTAGGGATCAAAGCTGATAAACTAAATGTGCTCTTGGCATTGTAAGGAAAAAAAAAAAAAAAAAAAAAAATGTAAGGAAAAAAAAAAAAAACTAAGTTAAAATAGAACTACTTCTACACAATTCAAACTTCAGGATTAAAAAAAGAGAACAAAAAATAACAGTATGAACTGGAGATGAGAGATAAGATACAGCAAGATCTCATGAAATAATTAACAGACAAGAAACAGAGACAAAACCAAACTAGTCAGAGACAGACCCATAGTAATTACCAAATCAAGCATGTGGCCTTTAGAATGAGTGGGATCATTCATGTGTTACACAAGATTAAATGAATCTAAGAGTGCAATAAAACCATGCACTGCAAGTGAAAGAATTCAGAGCAAGACAAAATTCAAACTCACAAACAGATGCTCAGTGAAATTTACTGTGAGTTCAGAGAGGAGCTCTGCTAAATCATTAAATAAAGACTTGGAATTCCTCAGTGAACAATTTAAAGCAGTGCAGAAGGAAGAGACACAATAAACCAGAACAAAGTGAGAGAGAATACACAAAACTCAGCTTGGTTCTGGGGCTAGACAGAGGTACCAGCTTGAATCTGCTCAAAGTCCCTCGGTGTTTGCATGTATTTGCAGAATAATAGGAAAGGCAACTGACAAAGAGGGAGGGTAGGAGGGGGAAGGAACACTGTGCCTCAGAAGGGGAAAAGAAGCAAGATAAAGTAGGAAGGAGTGTATCTGAGAGGGACAAAGAGGAAAACAGCAAAGAAACTCATATTTGGAAGAAACAGGCAGCAGATACCATGACAAGCACAAGTGGCAACTCCTCCTGCTGGCACGTCACCTGCCCTTGGTCCACTCAGGCTCCCTGCGGACTGTCACCTCCACCGTGCTGAGTGACCAAAGTGACCAGCAATGTACCACTTCACCCTCTTGCTCCCAGTACAAACCCTCCCACTGAAAYTGGCAATCAAGCAGTGTCCCTGGCGATTTGCACACGTGTGCTGTGTCAGAGGGGCTGTTCCCAGCTCCGTGTTGGTGTGTGCATCTGTAGGAACGCAGCTGTGGCATCAGTTTTTAATCCCTTCACAATTTGCCGGCTCCCTGCAGGACCTGCCTGCCTGCTGAGACTCTGTGCACACCTTCAGTGGCTCTTAAGTCTCAAAAGAGGTGCTTGTTTCACCAGGGAGAGCAGAATGTGCTGCACAGCACAGCCCCTGTGTGTTAAACTGGATGCAACCACCTCTTTCTGATAAAATGAAAACACTTCAAGTCCCAGCAATAGAGGAATAGCTCGTCACTGAAACGTCGCGGCTCTTCTGCCACTGCCTAAACAAGGTTGTGAAGACCATTCCTTTACCTTATTAGTGCTCCTTTTCAGTGTGCCACATTAACTCCAGCCAGAGATTCCTGGATATAAAATAATTCAGAACTCAGGACTCCTCTGTGCCTCGTGCATTAAAGCAGCACCGTGGCACRCACAGCTGCAGGAAGAAAGCTGATCTAAATCACTCGTGCTCAGCCCAGGTTTTCTTTGTTCCACGCGCCCTGAATTGTCTTCTCCTGCCAGCAGTCAACCTAAATAGAAAAATGCAAACGTGGTCATTTTTAAAAATCTTGATTTTGCTTTCACCAGTATTTGTGCAGAAAATRGTTTTATGGTGGGATAAATAAAAAGTGGCCTTCTCCCTGCACCACTCAGTGAAGATACAAAATTTATAGAACAGTGCATGACCTGAAACTCAACTTTTTTTRCCATGTTGAATTCATGACTGTTAAGTCTGCTTGTTGATGCTTATCTACTTTCCTTGCTATAGTATAAATATTTTTTTCTATAGTATAAAATCACCTTGCTAGTATAAAATGTGTTGCATCCACTAACACAAACTGCTGGAAGTTTACCTGCCTTGCAAAATTAATTTGCAAAATATCTCTGGGGTTAAACGCTTTGATTTAACTAAGCTGGAAACAACCAAAAATGTTTTAATTTAGTCCCAAGCCATCATCACCCTGTGTACATTAGGAAATGCTATTATCATGATCAAAGTGTTTTGGGGTTTATATCTATTAAGTTATGTGTGCATATTAACAGATCCTGAGATGCAGTATAGCAGAGACATCCTAAACCCTGACAGCCCCTTCTCAAGTTAAAGTAGTCAATTACTCCCTGCAAACACACAATTTTAAATTTTATTCATCCTATGGGGTGAATAACTGGTTAAACCCTTAACTGACTACACAAATACTGCRTGGTTTAAATTCAGATTCCCACAAAGGGAAGGTAGAGATGTTCTCAGTGTCAATAGGCCATGACTTCCACAAAGCTGGTGCACAGTAGCTGAGAGAGTGACCACCCACAGTGACACATTTTTGCGCTGAAGATGCAAGGAGGCCTCCACCAATGACCTTTCCTGGAGACCAGGAGAATAAGGCTCAGCAATTCAGGATTTAGCCATTCAGGGAAGGGTTTTGGTCCCAGTTAATAAAGGGTCCCGCTAATCCAAAAGCTACAAACCTAACAAGATTCCTGATCCAGCAGCGACCGCGGTTTGGGGAGGAGTCRGGATTTTGCTTGGTTTGATGAGGAATTCACGCTGCTTTGAGCGCTGTTTGCGAAAGCCCTTGGATACCGGGGCTGTGCCCGCTCAGCCCCCGAGCTCACAGGAGCCACCAGCCCTGTACCAGCCAGCAGCTGCCAGGACAGAACAGTGCAGGAGGAAGCTTCACCTGGCCAGCAYGCTGGCTCTCCGTGGCTGAGATGTGCCCAGTGCTGGTAGCCATGGGCAGGCGTTTGCACAGATCCCTCCTGCAGCGGGGAGTTGCTGCCAGAAATACATCTCAGTCCCCCCAAGAGCTTTATAAATGCATAATAAGTGGCAAAAGCAGAGTAATAAAAGACACTTTTTGCTGGAGCAGGAAGGAAACACACAGCCCTTCCGTTCTGCCTCCAGTGCCCGAGCAGAAGCAGCCTGGTGAACCAGGTCAGCCAGCCCTGCGGAGTTTTGCATAAGAATATCACACAAGAATGCCAACTAAACCATTTCCTAAGGACATCTTCTGTTGCTGACATCACTGAGACAGAAAGCACAATAATGCAGGGAGGTTCTTTTGGAAGGTGGGTGCTGGGGGAGAACAGTTTAAAGCAAAGGAGGTTTTCTAATTTTTTAAGGGAACAGAGCATGCAGCTTGAAGAAATAATATTGCAGATGGGCTTTTGGAGCAGCTTTCAGGCCAGGCACCCTTTTAACCTGCTGAGGAAGAGAACTGGTTGCAAAAATGATCCAACATCATCATAGAATCACAGGATGGTTTGGGTTGGAAGGGACCTTATCCGCCCCCCTGCCATGGACAGGGATAAATAAAACCCATCTCAGGTTGCTCAGAGCCCCATCCAAACTTCAGCACCTCCAGGGATGGGGCATCCATAACTTCTTGGGTCACTCTGYGCCAGGGCCTCCCTGCTCTCTGTGTGCATTTATGCTTGTAAAAATCCAACCTAATCCTAGCCTTTCTAGGAAGAAATGTGTCCTGTCTAACCTGTGAAACATGCCCATGCTCCTTCAAGGCATAATTCAAGGTATTACCAGCATTTATAAAGCAATGAGGGAAACCAAGTACCAGGATCATTTGAGCCATCAGGTATGACAGAGTCATGGTTATTTAGAAGTAATCACGCCTCTGGCAATTTACAGATATTACCCCCTCCTCTTTCCAGTGGCACAGRGATAATGGTAAGCTATATATTCTGAGAGAAAAAGAGAGTGTGCCTGAGCAGGTAAGTGTATATTTCTGAATGTCTTTTCTGTTCACCCTCAGCCAAAAAAGAGGGTAAAGGAGTGGGTGCCGACCTGCAATTTCAGAGCAACAATGTTTCCTCAAACTTTTACAGCATTTACGTTCTTCAGCAGTGCATTAAAGTCTGCTATTCTCAGCAATTCAATGAAATAACAAATAGGAAACCAGAAAGAAAAATGAGGCAAGTAATCAGCCTCATCTTGATAAAACAAGAGCAGAACCAAAACCTCTGCGAGGCCAAAACTGCAGTAAAATGGGGCAGAATGGAAGACAGTGGTGTCAAAGTAATGCCTAGATTTTCTGGGAATCATTTGTGTAACCGGGAAGCAAYAGAGAGAAGAATCCTTGACCTCAGAGAAGGTGCTACCAGAGAGAGAGGGAGCAAGGGAGCGAGTTTGTGGCTGCCCGTGGGTGGGTGTGCGCACAGGAGCYGGTGTTTGTGTGCTGGAGCACACAAAGGAAAAATTAGACTGACAGCTAAAAATGCCAAAGGCAATCCAAGGAGACAAAAGGGGAATACAGAGAATGGCAAAGGAGTAATGGAAAACTCAATCAGYGGTGATACGGGGAGAGATGGAAACAACTTTTGTTTCAACTGGGTGAAACAGAAGATGAAGAAAAGGGCAGAGGCAGAGAAATAGAAAATAGATATTATTTAGAAGAATAGAACCACCCATTCTCATTTTATTTTCTCCTAATGACTACCACTCTTTCTGAGACAAACCCAGCTATGATGACTCTTTCTTATAAAATCCCTTTTTCCTTCCTGATCCACGAGATTGCTCACTTGCTATCTCACCAGTGTGCATGCAAAGGAAGCTTTCTGAAATTGTTTTCCTGCTTCAAGCGAGCACCTGMTAACCAGAAACAGGCTGAAGAGAGGCAAAAGCCCTGCTCCAGAGAATATCACTCTTATATAACCATAATGTCAGGAGATCTAAATTCAAATGATGTGACCTGAATCACGATTCTAAGCTGCAAAGACAAATCTTTGCCTCCTGAGTGATGGACACGAGAAATTCCAGACTGGCATTCTTCAGTCCACCCTTAGAAAGCAATCTGTAATCTTCTTTTATTCAAGCTGTGGCTGGATGCTGCCTTCCCAACCAGAAMAATGAGGCACCAGCTGAAAACAAATCAACTGAAATAGCTGAAATTAAATAAGAAAGTACAAAACAAAGCCATGCTTTGAGCAGAGGAACCACTTGGGGGGAAAAAAACATTTGAAAAGTATTCCAGTCAAATCTTCTAGGCTAGGAAGAAGAAAATTTATTCAGTTTCCTGAGTTCAAACACGAAGTGCAAGCGTGCTTTCTCTCCAAATGTCATTGGAGAGCAATTAACGTTTCAAGATTTCAGCCCCTCAAAACTTCAGGAACTTCTAAAATATGGAACTTTGGCTCYCCCACAACCTACACCCTCAATTAATTATTGGATATAAAATACRGTCGCAGGCAGCAAGATGGCTGGTATTGAAAGAAACAGAGCTGAGTCCACAGCTCTGCAAGTCCAGASTTTTAATCAATTATCTCCTAAGCTTTTTTAGAAAAGTTTCCAGAGTCAGTGAGTACTTTGCACACTTCAGCCCAGCTGTATTAGCCTGGCCCAAGTGAAGAAGACCAACTTGTCGGTTCACAGTGGTGCTAACAAGAGAATTAGGCTTGCTGAAATCTGACTTTTTACCACTGTTTGACCAGAAAACACACATTGGTCTGGTTAATCATTTCTTCATCTCAAGGAGGCACTTTTATATCGCCAACTGGTTCCTTACTCATGAGCAGGTAGATATTTCTCCTAGCAAAACTGGTTATAGTTTTGGGCTTGGAGAAGCATGATAAAGCAGAAATCTCTCTGATTAGCGTGGTGTCACGAGCAAATGTTATTGCAATATCTGTTTGGCAGATTGGGAAATACTCCATTGACCTGGCAGAGTATGATATTTTGTTGCATCAGTGTTTTGCCTGTCATTTCAGCAGAGGTGATATCTGAATATGAGGCAGATGAATATAAAAAGATTGATGCACATATATCTTAGCTTAAMCACCACCGAGTAACACAGACATTAACCTGCTTTTTGCATAATCTCCCTTCTAGTAAGAGTTTTTGCAAATAGATCCTAATAAGAGAAATAGAAACACAAAAATTATATATTTATCATTTATCTTTGCTTTACTGATAGTTCACTTTCTCAAAATGAATCCTTTGTACTCAACTTAGTGTTCTCATTTAAATGACAAACAGAATTTTCTTTTGCCAGTAATATTGAAAATTACACACCCTGATGAACACCCCAAAGATAATATAGGAGACTTTCACCAACTCCTGAATTCAAACCCATGAACTTCTCATGTTTATGGTATCACTTCATGATGAAAAATTTCATGGAAGATTTAAGTTTAGTGAAGATGTAGGTAGAAGTAGAGAAAATCTCTTGGTGAAAGGAGCCATGTGATAGATACTCTACAAAAACTTTCTGAACAGTTTGGCCTGATACCTTCAGGCAAGGCTTTGCTTATATAAAGATGGCCTGAGATCATCTAGGAGGGTGTTTAGAGATCTGAGGACAGATCAAATTTCTTTGAAGGAAAGCCAGTGGATGTTGAAGTGCCAGGTACTTCCGAATAACATCAGTGTGGAAATAAGTCATCTGGGCAGTGAGCTGCTGTCCAGTCATGCTTAACCCTYTTTTTAAAATTTCATGATTCTCCTCCCAGCCATTCAGCAACACAGGATGACATTTAGAGATCTGACAGAGTRTAGGAAAGTGTTAAAAGGACTATTTGGGAACAGCACAACCACATCTATTGAAAGCAGAAGAATCTCATTACCACCCATCAGGGTGAGCTGCTGCTTCTGCTCCCTGGGTGAAAGTGYTCTGGCTTGGTGGATGAAAATTCAGAAGGGAAAAGGATATAAGTAGCCAGGATGAGTGTTCTACCTGATATGAGCAGCCAGGAGAAGGAATGACAGCGAAAGGAGGTAATATATGCATCTTCCACAGCACTTCGTTGCTTGTTATGGAAACCTCSTTAGCAGATGAAAGTGACAGGTGAGGTTTAGCACTGTGAAAAACCAGCACAAACATGGTGTGATGACTGCCAAGGAAGGGGAATGGAGCAATCTGTGAACAGGCTTTGAATCCACAAATAAAACAGGTACTGTTTTGTTCTTAAAATCCAAAGACAAGCAGAAGCACAGAAACTACCAGACTAGGA